>NC_081554.1:180149816-180449816 GCF_963082655.1 Stomoxys calcitrans | reverse complement strand
CTTCGTACAAAATTTCAGCCAAATCGAACAATAATTGCGCCCTCTAGAGGCTCAAGAAGTAAAATCGAGAGATCGGTTTATATGGGAGCTATATCAGGTTATGAACCGATTTAAACTATACTAATCATAGTTATTCGAAGTCATACCAAACGAAATATGCAAAATTTCAGCCAAATCGGATAATAATTGCGCCCTCTAGTGGCTCAAGAAGTCAAGATCCAAGAACGGTTTATATGGCAGCTATATCAGGTTATGAACCGATTTGAACCATACTTAGCACAGTTGTTGGTAGTCATAACGAAATACTTCATGCAAAATTTTCGCCAATTCGGATAAGAATTGCGCCCTCTAGTGGCTTAAGAAGTCAAGATCCAAGAACGGTTTATATGGCAGCTATATCAGGTTTTGAACTGATTTTAACCATACTTAGCACTACATTAAATGGCAGCTATATCAGGTTATGAACCGATTTAAACTATACTAAGCATAGTTATTTGAAGTCATACCAAACGAAATATGCAAAATTGCAGCCAAATCGGATAAGAATTGCGCCCTCTAGTGGCTCAAGAAGTCAAGATCCAAAATCGGTTTATATGGCAGCTATGTAAGATTATCAACCGATTTAAACCATACTTGGGACAGTTTGTGGAAGTCATAACAAAACACCTAATGCGAAATTTTCAGCTAAATCGGAAAAGAATTGCGCCCTCTAGATGTTCAAGAATTCAAAACCGAAGATCAGATTATATGGCGGCTATGTTCAAACATTGACCGATTTGACCCATTTACAATTCCAACCGACTTACATCAAAGAGATATATTTGTGCAACATTTTAAGCGTGCGGAAGGACAGACATGGCTAGATCGACATAAAATGTCATGACGATCAAGAATATATATACTTAAAGGGGTCTTAGAGGAATATTTCGGATTTCGGAATATTTCCGTGGCGTAGAGGTTAGCATGCCCATTTATGATGACGAGCACCTGGGTTGAAATCCCGGCGCGAACATCAGAAAATTTTTCAGCGGTGGTTTTCTCCTTACTAATACTGGCTACATTTGTGAGGTATCCTGTCATGTTAAAACTTCTCTACCAAGTGGTGTTGCCATGCGGCACGCCAATCGGACTCGGCATAAAAAACAGAGACCTCCTATCATTGAGTTTGAAAATTAATCAGACTGTATCATTGATATGGGAGAAGTATCCCCTTCTCCTTAATGGAATGTTCATGGGAAATTTAGTAGACGAATACTTCGAGGTGTGACAAACGGAATGACGAAATTAGTATACCCACATCCTATGGTGGAGGGTATACAAATACTGTGAATCCACCCTATTTCATATAAATTTTCTCATTAAGGATAAATTTGGGAATTTTTGTAACAATTTTGGGAATTGAGCTTTTCAAATGGTCTGTAAGTGAGTTAGTAAGTAAAGTCATAGAAACGAACCCTTAACTTGGCGTCAAAATAAGGTTTTCCATGATGATGGTTATTTAAAGTTGGGTTGGGTCATTGTTGAGTTTATGTTCGTTTTATTCTAAATTTGTTTTAACGATTAAAGTTTTTCTTTTGTTTTTTTTTCTTAGCTATGGGTGAGATTAAAGTCCCCTCTAAATGATTGCACTCCAAAAACCTTGGTGTTGTCCTTTAAAACCAAAAACAATTTTAATTACAAAGAGAATTAAGAAGCGAGAA
Organism: Stomoxys calcitrans; assembly: GCF_963082655.1. Classification (NCBI taxonomy): domain Eukaryota; kingdom Metazoa; phylum Arthropoda; class Insecta; order Diptera; family Muscidae; genus Stomoxys; species Stomoxys calcitrans. The sequence goes on along the minus strand of NC_081554.1, from coordinate 180,448,116 downwards.
GTAGAAAAGAGAGTTCATACTCTTGAACATTAAAGTTGTATAAGAGTACGAGAATAATAATCATCATCAGGCCCAAATGGTCTTCGTGCTGAATGTTTTTAATTTAATTAAAACAGGGCGGATGGATGACTGAATTTCTCATTATGATTGAATGCAAACGCTGAAATTCTAGTCTTTTTTTCCAGCAGGTCTACTTTTATTTTCATGTTACTTTTTTCGTTTATTTTTTGAACGGCTACTCGCGCACACATAGGACCTGGTGACCTTAAAAAAAGTCCTCAGGAAGGAAGGAATGTGGTCACAAACATACATTTTTTTTATTCATAAAATAGCAACAGAGGTATTGAGAGGCCAACAGACTGACTGACGGACTAACTAACACGCACTCAAACACATGCCACATTATCCTTAACGGCATTTAATGCAATATGTATACAACAGTTTGAAATAATTGTTGGTCGACAAACGACAATCATGTTGAGAGTTGAGTATGTCGAGGATAGGAAAATGACGACGATGAGTTGCCTTTATTTTTTTATACATCCTTTTTTTTTTGTTAGGAAGTTGAGGTATACTTATCGCTAAAAATCACGCAAAAATGTCAACAGCTAAGAAAGATTTCTCAAACACATACAAAAAAAACAACAAATATGGTGCGAGGAAGTTTTATGGGCGAAACAGGAAACGAAGCCAAAATGGCATTGATACCAAGAGTATTTAGAATTATTGTTGGATAATGAATTATTAAAATAAGAACACTTAGAACAGATTTGAATTTAATTTCCACTCAATTTGTATACATTTTTGATTTAGTATAACTGCAAGCATAGTATACTTTTAGGGGCTTACATTTTTCCATTTCATTGCCCTTTCTTTCAATGGCTTGCATATATTTTTGCACTTTATAACACCGCGCACTCATTCACACATCAACCATTTCACTTCAATTTGGCCATAAATACATTTTCTTAAAAAATTTATTATATTTTTTCCCCGCAATTCTTTATATTTTGTTGTTTTATTTCACATAAATTATGACTGCTCTTTTTTCTATCTGTTTGGCCCCCCAAAGTATGCTTTGCCTTTGAAATATATAAATTTTCTCTTTTTCCGCTTAGCTAGAGAAATTCCTTTTGGCAAAAATTTGTATGTATGATAGATACCATAGAATACAATCAGCAACAACAACAACAACACAAATAACACCACATACAATATCAAACTCTCGCTCCTTTCATGTATTCGCACTTTTAGGGCGGGGGGATGTTCTTTCGAACGTTTCTTTGGTCCGTGTGGTGTGTATATATAGTATGTGGCACTTTTTTTCGATAAAGAATACAAACGAAATACACGAAATACTACCAAACACCAACAGCGCCAAGCGTTGAAGTTTTCCTACTATGTTGCATGATGGGGTCTAACCGTTGTTGTCATCGTCGTCGTCGTTGTTGTGTATGTTAAATTAATTTTCTTTAGATTTTCCCCCAAAAATATATAAACTGATTGTGATGGTTGTTTGGTGGATTTGTTGTGATGACTGTTGCGTTGTTGTTGGTTTGTTGAGTAAGGACTTTGAAAACATTCACACTCTCTCACATAAGGCCTGAGAGCTTAATGCAATATTTCTTAATAAAAGCTTTAAATGTTATGAATGTGGTATATGAAAAGAAAGCTGTACTAAATGTCATATGAAAGGAGAAATGTCAAACAAAATAGTGTAAATGGGGTCTTAAAAGCTAATAAGGGAAGCTTTAAAAATAAAAGCTTTGTATGCGAAAAGCTTCTATTAATAAAGTCGCGTACTGTATAAAAAAAGTTTCTAAAACTAAAGTTCTTGAATGTAGATTTTGTGAAAAATTTACAAAAAAATCAGTCTAAAAGTTTAACAAGCTGAATCGAGGGAGGTTCATATAGGGTCTATATTTACTGATGTACCTGTTGGGACTGTATAAAATACCAATAGAGTGATTTTTAAATTTGTACTTCTACTTACATAATAATAAAATGTCGTAAAATTTTAACATAAATAAGGTTAGCACATACCTGAAAAGATATGAAAAGAAACAACATAATTAAACAAAAGTGCCAAAAATGGTTCAAATTCTTTAAAAAATATGATAAAATTTATGTCTCTATCCCACACATAAGCATAGTATACTTTTAGGAGCATAAAAAATCATCAGTTTATTTTAATTTTATTATACCCTCCACTATAGGATGGGGGTATACTAATTTAGTCATTCCGTTTGTAACACCTTGAAAAATTTGTCTAAGACCTTATAAAATATATATATTAGGGCGGATTGATTTGTACGGATGAAAAAAAATGTTAAAAATCGTATAGCAAAAACATAATCTACATAAAATTCTACAATTCCTCCAAACAAAACATGGATCTAAATCAAACCCTAATCCACGTCTCTCGAATTGGAAAAAGTTATTACTTCTAGAATGTTTATACCCACCACCATAGGATATACTTATTATTCTTGATCCTCTTGACGTTCTGAGTCGATTTAGCCATGTCAGTCCGCCTGTCGAAATCACGATGGAGATCGAACGCGTAAAGCTAGCCGCTTACAATTTTGGACAGATACTTATTATCAATGTAGGTCGTTAGGAATTGTAAATGGGCAGTATCGGTTCAGATTTAGATATAGCTCCCATATAAACCGATATGCCGATTTGATTTCCAACAACTGTGCCAAGTACGGACCAAATCGGTCTATAACCTGATATAGCTCCCATATAAACCGATCTCCCGATTTGACTTCTTGAGAGCCTAGAAGCCTCAGTTTTCATCCGATTTGGTGTTTTGTTATGACTCCCAACAACTGTGCCAAGTACGGTTCAAATCGGTTAAGAACATGATATAGCTCCTAAATAAACAGATCTCCCGATTTGATGTCTTGAGCTCTTTCCAGCCGCGATTTTTATCCGATTTGGTTGAAATTTTGCATATAGTGTTCTGCTGTGACTCTCAACAACTGCGCCAAGTATGGTCCAATTCGGTGTATAACTAGATATAGCTTCCATATTTTAGCAGAATCCATGGTGGTGGGTTCCCAAGATACGGCCCGGCCGAACTTTGCACGCTTTTACTTGTTTTATACTGGGCACATGAGCTGACCTATCGACGGTGGCATTTGGAAATAAAGGGTTTTCGACATACTCTTGCAGAATTTTTGGTCGGTTTTTCCCTTATAGAGTCTATGGTCATTTTTATACCCTACACCACCACTGTGGTACCTGGTGGTATTACTTAGTGCATTTGTTTGTAATACCCGGAAGGAAGATCGACTCAGAATCAATTCTGATTCGATTTAGCTATGTCCGTCTGTATGTCTGCCCATGTTAATTTGTGTCGAAAGTACAGGTCACAATTTTCATTCAATCGTCTTCAAATTTGACACATATGTTTTTTTGATGTAAAGACGAAGCATATTGAAATTGGAAAAAATTAGTTCAGATTTGGATATAGCTCACATATCGTCCGATTTGGACTTATATTGCAATAATGTGGTCATTTGTTAAACGATTCTCTCAAAATTCGGCAGGAAGGATTTCCTCTTGACTCTTAACAATAATGGAGAATTTCATAGAAATCGGTTCAGATTTAGATATAGCTGCCATATATGTATGTCACCCGTTTTCACTTCTATAGCCACTGCAAGCGAATTTTGGTTTCCAAAATTGTACACAACGCTTTATAATGATTTTTTTTTTTCATTTTTGTTTTTTTTTATTATTCAAGATATTTTTTTTTATTTTCGTTTTTTTAACCTAATATTTAAATTTAATTATTTTTTTATTATTATTATTTTATTATTTTATTTTGTTTTCTATCATCATTACAATTCAAAACTTCTAATACATAGTATATATTAAATATAACAAAATAGAATATGTATTTATGACAATAACTTAGAAAGTTGTCTGTCAATAACCGATATTTAAAATTCTGTTAAATTAACTATAATTCTATAAAATAGTTGGTTTTTTTTTTTTTTTTTTTTTTTCAAAATTGTTCTTGAATTATATTCTTTCTATATCTTAATGCCATTCGGACATAATTGTATAGCTTCTCCCATCCATCTTCCATATACCCATTTAAAATATTTATAAGTTCTCTTTCTTCTAAATATGTGCTTCCTAAAAACCTCACTCTAATTTCACATAATATTGGACATTTGGCAATGAAATGTTGCATATTCTCGACTTCACGTGTATTGCAGAGAGTACATAGCTTTGTTTCTTCATTTCCATGGTAGTTTCCATTTAAAGGGAGTACATCGGCTCTTGTTCTCATTAAAATAGAAATCTGATCCAAATTCCTACTATTGGCCATATACTCTATTCCAACCTCTGGATTCAGAAAACGGTAAAATCTGGTTTCGCTGGCATTTGCACTCCGTCTTTTTTGTCTATAGTTCTGTATTTTTAGCTTATTTGACATATCGTCCATTTCTCTTATCCATTCCTGCGTATTTATATCTATATTAGATGTTGAAATATTTACTTGATACGCCAAGGTTTCTATGGTCTTTGCCCAAAATATTCTTTTCTCCCATATTTTGGAGGACAGTATATGTGGTAATCTTCGGGTTTCATATTTAAATAACGTAGTTCCAACATAATCCAAGTGAAGCTTTAGAGTGTAGAAGTGATTGTCCTGTACATCTGTTTCTAATGATAAAATGTAGTTTGGCAGTGAATCTGGTTGCCTCAATACCCTTTTTAAGAAGTATCTCTGTAGCTTATCAACTTCATCGAACCATCCAAATCCCCACACTTGTGCCGCATAAGACTGTGTCGTTCTACATACGCTTTGAAAGATTTTCCATTTTGCTATTAGTGATATCTGTGGCTTATTTATAAGTTCCTTCCAGGTAGCATTTATGTACGTTTTCGATTTTATATTTCTGGCCTCGACATGTTTTGTGAAGGTCATTTTTGGTGTTAATGTGACCCCTAAATAAATATATTCATTCACGATTTCGATTTCTTGATTGTGATATATCCATTTTTCATTTGTCGATAGTCTACCTCCATTTCGGAAGACCATTATCTTTGATTTTGCCAAATTTACAACCATATTCCACTGGATGCAATAATTTTCCAAGTTCTTTATCATTTTTTGCAATACTTCTCTATCTTCCGCTAAAATCACTATGTCATCAGCATACAATAACACACGAATATTTAATTCATCAATCAGCACTCCACCTTCTAGCCCGTCGTGCAGATCATTTAGATACAAGGTAAATAACAATGGTGACAATAAACATCCTTGTCGTACTCCAGTGTAAGTATAGAAATGCTCTGATACGTCTTTTCCAGTCCATACCACCGACCTAGTATTTCTGTATATTTTTTCAATCAAATTAACTACTTTTGTTGAAATCCCCATGCTATGAAGTTTAAAAAACATCAGGTTTCGTGAAATCATATCAAAAGCCGCCGAAAAATCAACAAAAAACGCATAGACTTTCTTTTTCTCATCAAGTTTTAGGTGAACAATTGAGGCTAAATTATATATATTGTCTACCGTCGAATATCCTGATCGGAAGCCTGCTTGAAATTCATTTAAAATGTTATTGCTTTCTGTCCACTGCTTTATACGATTATTTAAAATTCCCATAAGAACTTTGGCAGAAGAATTCATAAAGGTTATCCCTCTATAATTGCTTGTTATATTAAGATCTCCTTTTTTGTGGATGGGGAATATTACCGATTCTTCCATTGTACTATCTACATTTAAATTTAATTAATTTTTTTATCTGTGGTGAATTTTTATACAGTTTTAATTATACCACCTCGATTGCCATTATTTTTTACTTGTAAATACCGATTTCAATTTCCTTATTAAATATCGGATACAATTACCAACGATTATGATGTTTATGTATCGTAAACGACATTGCAATTGCAATTAGCAAAGACATTAACCCTGTTATTAATGTACTGTATACATAAGAAATGAAAAAAGTAACGATATACCAAAGCTCTGCCGTAAAAATTATGATTACCAAATTTGCAGTAAAAGTAAAGAAATGAAGGAAAAAAAGATACGCATATTGGAAACTTAACCAAAGGTTCCCTTCACGGGAAACTTTGGATATTTCGAAAAAGCAAACTTCGCAAACAGCATGACATTGAGAGTAAAATTCTGCTTGCGGCATATTCTAAGATAACTCTCATTTTTCTATATTCGCAAGCGCCACCAACCAGTCTAGGTGCGAACTTCAAAATATGTATCTTTATATAATTTATCTATGCAAGAAAGGGAAAAGCATTGCCATATACAAAAATCTTATGACAAATTCGACACTATTGGTGGTGAAGTTTCAATTAGGTGAACGGGACAATATATTAAACATATTTTGTGGTAAAAGTGCAGTTCGTTGTAGTTTAGAAAACATTTTTTACTATCCAAACACCATGATATGTGGGGTATATTAAATTATTCATTCCGTTTGTAAAACCTAGAGATTTTAATCTTAAAGGCTCTAAATTATATATTGGGTTGCCCAAAAAGTAATTGTCGGTAATATAGTAGTAATATAGTCGGCGTTGACAAATTTTTTCAACGGCTTGTGACTCTTTAATTACATTCTTTCTTCTGTAATGTTATCAGCTGTTACTTTTAGCTTGCTTTAGAAAAAAAGTGTGCAAAATTTTGTTTACATTTGTTTGTTTGGCGTCAATTTTAATATGGGTACCACATGTTTTAAAAGAAATTCATTTAATAAACCGAATCAACGCTTGTGATATGCACCTTAAACGCAATGAATTCGATCCGTTTTTAAAACGAATCATAACTGGAGATGAAAAATGGATTGTTTACAACAGCATTAGTCGAAAACGATCATGGTCCAAGCTTGGTGAACCATCTCAAACCACTTCAAAGGCTGATATGTACCAAAAGAAGGTTATGCTGTCTGTTTGGTGGGATTGGAAGGGTGTGGTATATTTTGAGCTGCTTCCAAGGAACCAAACGATTAATTCGGATGTTTACAGTCAACAATTGGACAAATTGAATACAGCCATCAAGGAGAAGCGACCAGAATTGGTCAATCGTAAAGGTGCCATATTCCACCAGGACAACGCTAGACCGCACACATCTTTAGTCACTCGCCAAAAACTAAGTGAGCTTGGCTGGGAACTTTTAATGCATCCACCATATATCCCTGACATTGCACCATCGGACTACCATTTATTTCGATCTTTGCAGAACTCCTTAAATGGTAAAACTTTCGGCAATGATGAGGCTATAAAATTGCACTTGGTTCAGTTTTTTGCAGATAAAGGGCAGAAGTTCTATGAGCGTGGAATACTAATTTTGCCAGGAAGATGGCAAAAGGTTATCGAACAAAATGGCAATTATATATTTGATTAAAGTTCATTCTAAGTTTTATTAAAAATGCATTTACTTTCTTTTAAAAAATCTGCAATTACTTTCTGGGCAACCCATATATATTAGTAATGGTCTTGCCATTCTAAGTCAATGTTGACACGAGATTTGGAACGGAAGTATCTCTTATGCTGTTAAAAATCACTTGCACGGCTTTAGCCCGTCCTTACTAGTCAATTTTAATCTTCTTGCTTACAAGTTCCCTTGATTTCAATATTAAGATCATTGCCTTTACGTGTAACAAGTTTTATTATCACCACCCACAAATTACCACTGCTGCCATTACCCACACTATTTACAAAGCATAGGTTCTCACTCTACCTTGTACCATGTATATACATGGACTAGTGGTGACTTTGATACTTGTTTTTATTGCTTTTTAATCCACTTAACAATTACAACAAATTAAATTTGTTTTGTCTACAATTGGAAAACTGTTGTACAAGAAATTAGTGTCAACACAAAGAATATAGAACTCAACAAAACTCGTAAGGCAAAATCAAATACAAAGCTTGAGGTAGTCATATGGGGTGCAAATACCAACAAAAAGAGATGTCATATGTATGTATGTATGTACATGTGTTTGTATTTTAAGTACGACATATCAAGGCTAATGCTGTGCATGATGGCATCAACAACAACACCACCTGTAGATTGTGGAACAAACAAATTTTCAAGGGTTTTACTTGCTCCCTTTACTCATTACGAAATACCTTGGATGAGAGTGCTAATGATGTAGGTGCTAATGATGATTGTGTGTTAGTGTGGTTTGTTTGCAATGATGACTGACTTCTCTCAACTAGGTGAGAATTCTGAAGACTATGTTGAAATTTCTTTTATACACTAAATCGTTGGCGATCTTTTTTTTTAAATATTTACATACGACTTCACCCTAAAGTGGTTGATGGAAAGTGTGAAATGAAAAAAGGGTGAAATTGAATTGTTTGTGGAATCATAAAATAAACAAATAAGAAGTGCAACAATTTAGTGTCAACAATACAAAGGGGAATTTTTGTTGCAATGACAACGGGAAAAATAACGGTGATTAGTGGTCAAAGTAAATAATTGAAATAACAGAGAATTCTTTGTGCTCTCAAAATTTGACGGCAAATGTGAAGCCTATAGGTGTCGGTAATTGACGAAAAAATCAAAAATTAAAATTTACAGCAGAAATAAAAGAAGAAAAAATACACATATTGGAAGCTAAGACTGCCGAAACCCCATATACGTGCATTATGCCATAGTTTCCTTCACTGCAAAGCAAATAATGCTTATTTAGAAAATGCAAACGACGCCAACTGCATGTCAGGAGCCGAATTACGGCATCCCTGAAATCGTTTGAAATCTCTCTATTGTGAATTATGTTTTTTTTTTGAACTGGGATTTTTAGCCCTTAATAACACGAATGTTTTAATCGAACATTATTTATAAAGACTTTGACATTAAAATGTATGTAAAGTGGTATGACTTCCATTAAATACGAGTTGAAATTGCATTCGATACAAAAGCGCACTCGATCACGTATGCGGTAATTCGCCCCCTGAATTCTGCTTGGGGCATGTTCTTAGATAATTCTCATTTATCTATATGCACAAGCGCCACCAACCAGTCTACGTGCGAAGTTCAAATTCTTTAATATCCTCTTCAGGGCTGCCAGATTTACCGATTTTTAGCTTCAAAAATAGCAAAGTGCCGATTTTTACTCAAAAAATGCCAATTTTTTTAAAAATCAGAAACATACATATTTTAAGTAAGTATTTTTATTTTAGGCAGATAAAATTCGAAGATAGGCCATATATTGATATCAACCGAACTTCAGATTTAAGTTCTTCAGTTCACAAAAGGCGTATATTTTTTACCAGATTCGGCTAAAATAGGGTACAGTGAGTTATAAGGGACCATTTTTAGATCATTTCCATAAATAAAGGTCTCCTGGCGAAATTTCTTTCTCTCTTTTAAAGCCTATTTGACCCTATATGAACTCCCTACATATAATCCAATTCTGAAGTAATTTGGGTATAACTGCCATGAAAATCGATCGTTTAGATTTCTTGAGTTCATTTGACACGTACTTCTGGCTTAATTTGCGAAAATTCGGTATATAGAGTGGCATTAGACTCCAGACATCTACAACAAATTCGGTAGAAGTCGGACAGTATTGCGATGTATAATCCGTTAAGACAAATCTACTGTTTAATCGCACGAATGGTGAATTTTTATCTGATTTCGCCAAAAAATAAAATTTGGAAGATTGTGCTTTATAGGACTCCTCTATAGCCACGCTCAATACGGTAATAGTTGGAGATCACATAAGGTGTATTTTTTAACAGCGTTATAAAATATCCATTATGGTGCTTTCGTACCCAACTTCATTCAAACTAAAAACCTTAATACTTATTATGTTTATACCCACCACCATAATATGGGGATATACTAATCTAGTCATTCCGTTTGCAACACCTCGAAATATTCGTCCCATAACCCCATAAAGTATATATATTTTTGATCACGTTCTGAGTCGATCTAGCCATGTCCATCCGTCTGTCGAAATCACGATAGCGGTCGCTCGTGTAAAAACAGTCTCTGAAATTTTGCACAGATACTTCCTATTCATGTAGATCGTTGGGGATTGAAAATGGGTTGTATCGGTTCAGATTTGGAAATAAATTGATCTTCCGATTTGAATTCTTGAACCTCTGGAGGCCGCAATTTTTGTCCAATTTGGCTAAAATGTTGCATGAAATCATCTGTTATGACTTGACCAACACCTGTGCCAAGTACGGTTTAAACCGATTTTGACTTCTTGAGGCTTTACAAGACGCAAATTTCGTCCGATTTGGCTGAAATTGAGCATGTAGTGTTCTGTTGTGACTTTCAACAACTGTGCCAAGTATGGTTTAAATCGGTCTATAACCTGATATAGCTCCAATAAAAACCGATCTCCCGGCCCACATCGGTCCGATCTCGATCGATTTAGGACCCATAAAAGGTGCAGTTGTTATCCGATTTCGCTGAAATTTGGGCCAGTGAGTTATGTTAGGCCCTTCGGTATCCTTGATTAATTTTGCCCACATCGGTCCAGATTTGGATGTAGCTGCCATATAGACCTATCTCTCGATTTAAGATTTTGGGCTCAAAAAAGGCGCAGTTTCTGGCCGATTTCACTGAAAATTGGGATAGTGATTTATGTTAGGCCCCTCAAAATTGTTGTTTAATTTGACCCATATCGATACAGATTTTGTTATTGCTGCCATATAGTCCGACCTCTCGATTGAAGGTTCTGGGCCTATATAAGGCGCAGTTTTTGTTCGATTTCGCTAAAAATTGGGACAGTGATTTATGTTGCCTCACATCGGTCCCGACTTGGATATTGCTGCCATATAGACCGATCTCTCGATTTAAGGTTTTAGGTCCATAAAAGGCACATTTATTGTTCGATTTTGTTGAAATTTAGGACAGAGAGTTGGGTTAAGACCCTGGATATCATTGTTCAATTTGACTTAGATCGGTTTAGATATAGCTGCCATATAGACCGATGTCTCAATTTCAAGCCTTGGACTCATAAAAGGCGCATTTATTGTCCGATTTCTCAGGAACTTGGCATAGCGAGTTGTGTTAGGCTCTTCGATATTTCTTTTCAATACGGCGCGGATCGGTCCAGATTTGGATATAGCTACCATATAAACCGATCTCCCTATTTAAGATTTTACACCCATAAAAGGTGCATTTATTAACAGATTTCGCTGATATTAACTCAATGAGTTCTGTTAGGTTCTGCGATATTCGTACCGAGTATGGTCAAGATCGAGCTATATTTGGATATACTTGGCCTATAAACCGATCTCCCAATTTAAGTTCTTGTGACAATAAAAGCACGTTTATTACTCCATTTCGCTGCGATTTGACACAGCGGACTTTATTAGGCTCTTTGAAATTCGTGTTCAATATGGTTCAGTTCGATCTCTATTTGGGTTAAAAAATGATGAATTTTTCTCTGTATTATGATAAAAGTGGGTAAGTATATATCCGAAGTAGTGGGTATCCAAAGTTCAACTCGGCCGATCTTAATGCCTTTTTCTTGTTTCTCTCTGTTTGTGTTTCTCTTTCTCTCATTTTACCTGCACACGTACACACACAAGCACAAGTTTCTTTTGTTGTGTTAAGAACTATGCCATTTTTGAAATGACATCTTGATGACGAGATGGGGTGTTGCACCATATGATTTGTGGTTGTAGTACAAATGAGGCCGCCTTGAACTGTTTCGCCCTGCGTTTTGTTAAAAAAAAATATTTAGATTATTTTTGCCAATTTTTAAGATTAATGTGGCGAAAATGCAGATTTCTTCTTGAAAAGTGCTGATTTTCTTCTACATTAATCTGGTAGCCCTGATCCTCTTTGACAAACATAGAGAGAGAGAGAGAGAATGAGAGGAAGCTAATAGGTTTGCCCCACAAATTGCACTAAGGAGAGGTTTCGAGATTAACAAGAAAATAATGGAAAACTAAAATAAGTAACTGAATTTTATAAACAAGCGACACAATCTAAACAAAATTAAAACAATGCACAATATGTAATAATAATTCACAATATACATTAATAATAAATAAAAATAATTCACAATAAATAACAACAGTTGTAGATACATATTAACAATTCACAATAAATAATAATCATAATTCACAATAACTTTCAAATTTTCCTTAGCCTGAAAATTAAAAAAAAAAAAACAAAAAAGTCCATTGCAAATTTTACTCTTAGATTTTGAGAATTAGGAGAGAGAGGATTGGGCAACATTGGCATAAATTGCACTAGAAGCTAAGCAAATCGTGTGTGGCAGGGAGAAAAAGAGACATGCGTTGCATTTCAACTTCTCAAATAAAATCTGTAGTTAGCAAGTTTGTGTAAAATGGCCCGCCCTCGTTCTTTAGTGTAATAAAACCCAATAATTTTTAATTCATACATCTTTCATTAATTTTATTTTTTAATCGCTATATGATCGATTTTCTACAAAAATGTTTTACATTTATTAGTTTTTCTTCATTTTTTTATAAACTTACAAGCTATTAAGGAATTTATTTTTATCAAAAGGTTTTGATAACTCTGTCCTCAACTTGATGCTGTTGCAGCATCAAATCAACTGGTCTCTTCTTTAGATAGACTCACATTCACAAAGTCAAAAAACGCATGGCCTTATCTAAGAATTTCTCTTCTGCATTAACTGTCTGATTAGCCTTTTTCGAAGCCTCATACTTCTTTTTGCCTTTCTTGGGATTTTTCGCAAATTGATTGTGTATGACATCATTAAGGACACGATCATATATCTCCCTCTCCTGCGTTTGTTCACCTATGGTGGTGGATGAAAGCAATTCCACTGAAGGAGCCTCTGGATGCACATAATGCTTCTTCATGATCAATGCTATGAGGCGAGATTTCAAAGACTTGCCTTTGGCATGTGATACACCTTTGGAGCGAGGACGTATGGGATCAATATTCTCATAGACATGGGAGTCTGATGATGTGTGATCCAAGAAAACTCCAGATTCCTCGGAATCAGAGGTGGCATCTGAACGTATGGATCCAGTGGTGATGTTGCTGTAGGTGGCCGAACTCTTGCCTTGGCTGGACATGCCAAAATAGGTCTCATCATAGATATAATCCGATTCCGAAGAATTATATAAACTGGTGGCATCTTCATCGGTGTAGACCGTTAGTGAGGAATCCAGGCAGGTCACTTGGCGTTTGCTGGATGTTTGTGAAGGTGTTTTCTTAATCTTTCTACGCTGATGCTTAGCATGTTTGGCTTGTTCCAGGCGACTAATGGTTTCCAGGCTGTCGACAAAAATTTGCAAATCTCTTGGTGAAAAATCTGAAGAGTTGACTTCATTCTCCATTGGTATCTCCTTGGGAGCTACACTGTAGCGATTGACCTCCACGGGATGACGCATCACATGGATGTAGGCATAATCGTAAACATCACTCATTTTGATGTATAAAGGAAAGGTATCACAAAAATCGATTCCGTGTCTTCTAAAGTCTTTGGCTGTTATCCTTTGAACTCTTAGTGCTTAACTGATGTCAATAGCAAATTTCCTCAAAGATTTTATACTACAAAGTAGGTATATTTTTCAACTATACTCTCCAGGCTGCCCCTGAGTGTCATATAACAATTAATAATCCTTGCTGCCTGCTTGACGGTCTATGCATATTAATCTGATACCTGTCATCATCTACACTCTATGCAAATAGCGACCCATTATAAACCTTTGGATCTCAGCAGGTACTTGGCGTTTCATGGAAAATCCGCTTAGAATCAGCCAGCGACCTACTGACCTGTTCAAGGATGTTGCTAATTTTCATTTTCCCCGAATTACTGCAATATACTCATTTCGTTTTTGCTTGTGGCCATAAGATTTTCCATTTTTCATTGGAAAGCCTTATAAAATTGGCATTGATATGCGAAAAAGTGGAGGTAATTCGTTGTATCTTCAATTTCTGATGATGCTGCTGCTGCTGGTGTTGGCAATTGTCACGTAAATGCCATTTTCTTGGATGAGGGAGGTTGAGACGAAAATGAAAAGATACTCAACAACATGTGATGTTGATTTTTTGGCACTATTCTTGGGGGTCATTTAGATATGGCCAATGGTTGGTGGTCTTGTGATGTGAACTGGCAATGATAATGATGATGTTGGATATTAGACCACTGAATCATTTTCAAGTGATTGTCTACCAGGAACATTTTTGTAGTATAGATAAATAGTCTCGCGAATAGCAAGTGGTCTGTAAAAAATCGTTGAAATTTTTTCCAATTTTATCGTGTGTGGGAGCTATATCCAAATTTGAACCGATATGGCCGTTTTGCAATTCCCAACCACCATGGTTAGGCTAGGTGTAAGTGGAAGTCTGCCATCAGACTCACTTAGACGTTTTCGTCCATTCTGATACCACAGAAACAGAAAAAGGAAGATGACTTGTAGTTCCTAGCGTTGAACCATCCAGATCGCTTTAACCACCATAAGAGTTAATATTACCATAAGAAGTATTATTACCACCATAAGAAGTATTTGTGAAAAGTTCAAGGGTAGAACTTCATCAGATCGAAAGTAATTTTGTCGGATGGACGGACATGACCTATAATGTAATGACGATCAAAAATGTATATTAGGGCGGGTTCGTTTTTTTTTGGAAGAAAAAAATTAACATGTACTTAACATTTATTTTTAACAAGAAATTCGAATTTTGCAAAAATATTTAAAGAAAGAAGACAAAAAAGAAGTTTTAGAAAAAATTCTTTTTCGAAATTTATTAAAATATTTTTTCCCGAAAAATGGATTTTGTGTTTTTATTCGATTTTTAAATTTTATAGCATATTTCATTAATTTTTTTATTTATTCAAATTATACTAAACTTATAGTAAAATATAAGATTAGTAGGAAACAAGTAAGAGCGTGTTTAGTTCGGCTGGACCGAATCTTATATACACTCCACCATGTATCGCATTTGTCGAGTTCTTTTCGCGGGATCTCTTTTGAGGCAAACAAAGAACAATGGATAAGAATTGTTCGGACCATAAATGAATTGAATGTTGAGGACTGTAGTAGAAGTCAATGGGTAATATTTCAGTCCATTCGGATAAGAATTCCGCCTTGTAGGAGCCATGTCCGTCCGTTAACTTTCAAAGGAGTAAAGCTAGGCGTTTGAAATTTTGCACAAATACTTCTTATCAGTGTAGGTTAGAATTGATTAGAATTAGAATCTTGACTTCTTGAGCCACTAGAGGGCGCAATTCTCATCCTATTTGGTTGAAGTTGTGCATGAAGTGTTTTTTATGACTTCCAACAACTGGGCTGAGTATGGATCAAATCGGTCTATAATCTGATATAGCTGCCATATGAATCGATCTTGGGTCTTGGATCTTGAGCCTCTAGAAGGCGCAATTCTTATCCGATTTTATTGAAATTTTGTACGCAGTGTTTTGGTATTACTTCCAACAACTACGCTAAGTATGGTTTACATCGGTCCATGTTTTGATATAGCTGCCATATAAACCGATCTTGGGTCTTGACTTCTTAAGCCTCTAGAAGGCGCAATTCTAATCCGATTTTATTGAAATTTTGCACGTAGTATTTTGGTATCAATCTCAACAACTGTGCTAAGTATGATTCAAATCGCTTTATAATCTGGTATAGCTGTCATACAAACCGATCTTGGATCTCGACTTCTTGAGCCAATAAAGCGCGCAATTCTCATCCGATTTGACTGCAATTTTGCATGAGGTGTTTTGTTATGACTTCCAATAACTGTGGTAAGTATGACGTAAATCGGTATAGAACCTGATATAGCTGCCATATAAACTGATCTGGGATCTTGACTTCTTGAACCTCTAGAGGGTGCAATTTTCATTTGATTTGGCTGAAATTTTGTACAACAGCTACTCTCATGACCTTCAATATACGTGTCTAATATGGTCTGAATCGATCAATGGCTGGATACATACAAGGCTCAATTCTTATCCGAATGAACTGAAATACTACACAGTGACTACTACAATGTTCAGCATTCATTAATGGTCCGAATCGGACTATAACTTGATATAGCTCCAATAGCATAACGTTCTTATTCAATATTCTATGTTTGTCTAAAAAGAGATACCGCACATAGAACTCGACAAATGCGACCAATGGTGGAGGGTATATAAGATTTGGCCAGGCCGAACTTAGCACGATCTTACTTGTTAATATGAAATTTGTGCTCTACTCCTGAATATCTTTCATTTGAGTCCCATATTGTCCCGATCGGCCCATTTTTATTTTGATCGACGATATCAAAAAATTATATAGCCTATGGTTCCTTTATTAAAAGTTTTATTACAAAAAAAGTTTTTCAAAAAAATTGATTTTGTAACACTTTTGAGAGATAATTTCATAAAATTTTTATTGAAATAAGTTTTAGGAAACTTTTAATCCAAATTTATTGTTGACAAAAATATAAATTATTTTTAAGAAATTTTAGAAAAGAAAAATTTGTTTTAGCATTTTTTCCGAAAATTGCATTTTTTTATTATTTTTCCAAATTTGATTTAAAAAAATAGTTCAAAATTTGTGTTCATGCCAATATGTGAGTTGGTGCGGTTTTTATCAAATATCCTAGATACACATTTTTTAAAAATTTCTTCAAAATAAATTTTGTAAAAATTTCTTCAAAATAAATTTTGTAAAAATTTCTTCAAAATATAATTTGTAAAAATTATTCAACATGAATTTTGTGAAAATTTCTTCAACATAAACGAATGTTTTTGCAAAAATCTTGTTGAAACTAAAGTTTCGTACAGCATTAGTTAGGGGATAAACATCGTTGATGTTGTCGCCAGGATTAAAAATCAGGCGTTTAGTGTCATAGACGGACATGTTAACTTCGGTGACACGGTGGCTTTCCATTAGCTGTATTCACCAATAAATGAGTGGGTAGATGAAAGCATGTTAATCAAATTAGCTTCGCAGACTGATGATCTGGTTATGACCAGTGAAATCGCATTATCTACAGCTAGCTAATCCTTTTGGCAACTGCACAGTTTTCTTTAATCAAATTAAAATGAGAACATTAAGAATTTCCCTTAAAGAATGTAGTTTCACCAAAAATTAATATAAATATTTACAAATTTTTGAATTTTAACAAAAATTCTTCATAAATGTTCCTTTACGGAATGAAGGAGATGCCAATTATGTTTCATTAAGATCAGTCCGATTTAAATTTAGCACACTGTGAACTTAAACGGTTCTCCGTTCAGCTTCAGTAATCTATTTATTTCAAATAAGGCTCTTTCGATACTAGTTTTCATTAAAAATTAAATCCAATAAAATTCTGCTTAATTTATCTTTCAAAGACAGTTTTAATGCTGATAGGAAAGTTTTTTCTATAAGAAAAACAGCTAAACATAATTTTTAGTTTTATTGTAATTATTATGCCATCAGAGTCCCAATTAAGTTGTAATATGGAAATTAAACCAAGAAATTCAAATTGCCCTTGTATGGTTTATAATCTTAACATTTTGGAAATTCCCTTCAACATTAGGCATTTCGATGTCACATGTCACAGGTAAAGGCCTGTTATGTTTGTAAAACTAAACCATACTATTTACCTGCTGGTAAAATATTTCATATTACTAAGAAGCTGTATAGATTTTCTGATTAGACTTCTTCGGGGAAAGGATTATTAGTCTAGTTCGATTTTATAGCCGACAGCTGTGTTGAAAGCCATAAAAATATTTCAACTCATTTAGGATTACCTGTAGCATAACGGACAAACATTAACAGAGAATGTTAGATATAACAGTGATATGTTAAAACAAAACAAGAAGTCAAGACCCAAGATCGGTTTATATGGCAGCTATATCAGGTTATGGACCGATTTAAACCATACTTGGCACAGTTGTTGGGTATAATAACAAAACACGTCGTGCGAAATTCCATTCCAATCGGATAAGAATTGCGTACTCTAGAGGCTCAAGAAGTCAAGACCCAAGATCGGTTTATATGGCAGCTATATCAGGTTATGTACCGATTTGAACCATACCTGGCACAGTTGTTGGATATAATAACAAAACACGTCGTGCAAAATTTCATTTCAATCGGATAAGAATTGCGCACTCTAGAGGCTCAAGAAGTCAAGACCCCAGATCGGTTTATATGGCAGCTATATCAGGTTATGGACCGATTTGAACCATACTAGGCACAGTTGTTGGATATCATAAGAAAACACGTCGTGCAAAATTTCATTCAGATCGGATAAGAATTGCGCACGCTAGAGGCTCAAGAAGTCAAGACCCAAGATCGGTTTATATGGCAGCCATATCAGGTTATGGACCGATTTGAACCATACTTGGCACAGTTGTTGGATGTCATAGTAAAACACGTCGTGCAAAATTTCATTCCAATCGAATAAGAATTGCGCACTCTAGAGGCTCAAGAAGTCAAGACCCAAGATCGGTTTATATGGCAGCTATATCAAAACATGGACCGATATGGCCCATTTACAATACCAACCGACCTACACTAATAAGAAGTATTTGTGCAAAATTTCAAGCGGCTAGCTTTACTCCTTCGAAAGTTAGCGTGCTTTCGACAGACAGACGGACGGACGGACGGACGGACGGACATGGCTAGATCGACATAAAATGTCACGACGATCAAGAATATATATACTTTATGGGGTCTCAGACGAATATTTCGAGTAGTTACAAACAGAATGACGAAATTAGTATACCCCCCATCTTATGGTGGAGGGTATAAAAATCACTTAACAGACACAAATGCTATGGCAAAATTTCCATAGAAATAAAAAGTTGGCAAAATTTTCTGCAAAATAAAGTTTTGACAAAATAATTGTCAAAAATTAAATTTTGACAAAAAATTCCTATAGGCCGCTGTGCTGCAGGTCAATGTGGGTGTTTAGGCAGTGGGAATGATTTTCAAGTGCACAACAAATAGAGTTTGAAAATGTTGATGTCTTTGTTGCTCTAGCATTGATGATTAGTTTATAACGAAATAGTGGAAAGTAAGGATTTCTTCTCTCTTTCTGCACTAAGGAGAGTTAGAGGACTTATTGAGCCCAGTTTCAAAACAAAAGCCTGCTCTACACCCCACTCAATAGTGGTTGGGTATGTAGAGCACTTTAATCAATTTCACAAAGGTGTTGATGAAGATACCTGGCACATCAGAAATCGCGATCC
Organism: Stomoxys calcitrans; assembly: GCF_963082655.1. Taxonomy (NCBI): domain Eukaryota; kingdom Metazoa; phylum Arthropoda; class Insecta; order Diptera; family Muscidae; genus Stomoxys; species Stomoxys calcitrans. The sequence continues at coordinate 180,428,974 of NC_081554.1, read as the reverse complement.
ACCATGCCTGTCAAAGTGTTATAAAATCAGCACACATTTGCCTAATTTTTATATTTGCTATACTATCATTGAATAAAAAAAGAAGACCTCGAGCTGGAAAATGTTAAAAAAATCACGAAAAAAAAAAATTTTGACAAAATTTTCTATGAAAATAAAATTTGGACGAAATTTTCTATGAAAATAAAATATGGACGAAATTTTCTATGAAAATAAAATGTTGACAAAATTTTCTTTGAAAATAAAATTTGGACAAAATTTTCTATGAAAATAAAATTTTGACAAAATTTTCTATGAATTTTCTACAAAAAAAATATTATGAAAATAAAATTTTTTCTATGTGCACTTTCTTTTTTTGGTCTTATAATCTTATTGAGATTCCATTGCATGATATTGTCCGTCTTTAGGGCATTGTTTAATGCTTTCTATTCAAAGAATAGTATGGTGCTTTACAATCATTCCAACTAGGGTAAGTTGTAAAGCACACATCTGAATTTCGATGTGTCTTTAGTTTGGTTTGAGCCCTGTTCAAATTAAGGTGTGTGATTTACAACTTGCTCTATTTGGAATGGTTGTAAAGCACCATGATCCATTTGAGTTCTCCTGCTGATGATTTTTCTTGGCCGAAAATGAAATCGCGATACAGGAAACCAGTCAAATGCTTCTAGCAACATCACACTTTTTTGCTGACTTTTAAATGTTTTTTGCTATACTGTTCTTTGAATAGAAAGTATCAAACAATGGTCTAAAGCCGAACAATATCCTGCAATGGAATCTCAATGAAATAAAATGTTGATAATATTTTTTATGAAAAGAATAATTTTTAAAAAATTTTCTATGAAAATAAAATTTTGACAATATTTTCTATGTAAAGAATAATTCTTACAAAATTTTCTATGAAAATAATATTTGAGAAAAGTATTTATACCCACCACCATGGACAAATTAATCTTCCTTTTTAATAACAACTCCACTACTACATCCATAGTAATATGCATATGGGGGCTGGGCTGAATCATATTTGATTCAGGTCCCCATAACTCTTATACAAGTCACAGTTTCAGCGAAATCAGGCAACACATCCGCCTTTCATGGGAATAAGACTCTAAATTGGAAGACCTTAACATGACAGAAATATCTAAATAGACTCTAATCTGAATCATATGCTAGTCGGATGTCGGGAGGCTTAATACAAGTCACTGTGACAAGTTCCAGCGAAATCGGGTAATAAAAGCAGTTTTTATAGGCTTAAGACCTTTAATCGACAGATCGGTCTATATGACAGCTATATCTGAATATAGACCAAACCGAACCATATTAAAGTCGGATATCGGGAGACTTTAATCAACTCACTATTTCAAATTTCAGCGAAATTGGATAATAATTGCGGCTTTTATGAGCTTGAGACTCAAAATTGGCAGACCGGTCTATACGGAAGCTATATCTAAATATAGTCCGATTTGTACCATATTTAGCTGTGATGACGGAAGGCTTAAAATATCTCACTGTTTCAAGTTTTAGCGAAATCGGGTTATAAATGCATCTTTTATGAGCTCAAGACCCTTAATCGGCAAATCGCTCTTTATGGCAGCTATATCTGAATCGACCGATTTAAACTATATTTGAGTCGGATACAGCGAGGCTTAAAACAACTCACTGATTAAAATTTTATCGAAATCGGAACCGCAATTATTAGGCTTTTATGGACTAAAGATCCTTAATGCAGATAAATGCGCCTGTTACGGGTTGAAGACCCTAAACCGGATTATCGGTCTATATGGCAGCTATATGTAAATATGGTTCGATGTGGGCCATATTCGGTTTGAATATCCAGGCCCCTAGTATAAGTTTTTGTTTCAACTTTTAGCTTAATCGGACAAAAAGGGATTTTACGGACTCAAGACCCTAAATTACCAGATCGGTCTATATGGCAGCTATATCTATATATTTCGATTTGGCCCATTCAAAAACATAACCTGCGTGTAGACGAAATACTAGTCTGTGCAAAATATCAACTCAATATCTCAATTTTTAAAGACAGTAGAGTGATTACAACTGACGGACACATATACGGACGGACATGTTTGTTCCGTATAGACTCAAAAACGGCTGAACCGATTATCTTGAAATTTTCACAGATTATGTTGGTTGGTTATGTTGTCTGGAAGAGAACATTGGTTTTATAACTTTTTGATATCGGAAGGGGGCGGGAGGAAAGGTATTCGGGAGTAGATTAAGAATCTGGCATTCAAATTCAGATCGAAGTATAGGGGGTCACCCCACCCCCCAAAAACCGCCTCAAATTGGGGGCCTTTTGGTGGTGGGCCATAACCCTTTATGACTATAGGGGACTCGGTTTGTTTGTTTCTTCCGTAGAACCAAAAACGGCTAAACAGATTTTCTTAAAATTTTAACAGTTTGTGTAGGTTTGTCTGGAATAACACATAGGCTATATAATTTTTAGATGTCGGATGGGGGCGGACCAACAACGCCATCCAAAACCAAAAGTGGACCGATAGGCACAATATGGGTATCAAATGAAAGGTATTGGAGATTAGAATAGAAATATCGTATTAAAATTTGGGCCCAAGTACCCAGCGGGCCACCCCAACCCCACAACTACTCTAAACAGATATATTCGACGTTCATTTCAATATGGGACACAAATGAAAAGTATTCGACAGTAGATTACAAATATAGCATAAACAATTAGGTCCCAGTAATGGGAGGTCGCCGCGCCCCCCAAATACCAAATGGGCATATTAGGCGACCATGTCTTCATGGGGCTCAAATGAAAGGATTTGGAAGTGGAGCACAAATTCGTTATCACCACATTTGGGTCGAAATGTCTGAGGAGCCACCCCTTCCCTAAAAAGCACTTCTCATTACCCTAATTTTTAAAACACCAAATCTCCGAGATTGGTAATGGAATTCGTTCGATTTTTTTTGCGCTCTTAAAGTCACGTCACGCATTGCGACGCCTCTTTGGGGAGAATTTTTTACATAACCATGCATGGCATGGTACTTCACAAATGTCGCCAGCATTAAGAGGAGATAACCCCTGCTTCAAATTTTGTCCGATGTTTCTGCCAGGTTTCAAACACAGGCGTTTAGCGCGATAGGCGGACCTAGGCTACAGCAAAGAGGGTGAGAAAGGAAAAGAGTTGGCATTAGAGCGAAATACGGCATGGCCAGTGACAAAAGTTAAAGACACAACATGATTGAGTTGCTTACGATATTTCGTTTTTCCTTTTTTTCCAACTTTCGGTTGCAAAGAAACAAAGCAAAATACGAAAAATGTTCGAACGAATGCCCGAATCAAAACAGAATAACCCGAAAATGTTGCAACCCTCAATGTGATTCCAATTGGAATACATCGAAAATGTTGTGTCTTTAACGCATGTTATTTTACGGTACGGGGAAGACAAAGCAGAAACCCTCTCTTGTATTATCTCACCCTCTTTGGGCTACAGTGGCACGTAGAGGCTACAGTAGAGAGTTAAAGAGTTAAAGCGCAGCGGGCCCTGCTCGGCTAGTTGAAAATAAAATTAAAAAAATGTCTATGGAAATTCAATTTTGAAAATTTTATTTGAAATACATTTTTGAAATATTTTCGGTAAAAGTATAATTTGACAAAAAAAAATTTTTCAAAAAATTTTCGATAAAAAAAAAATTTTTTAAAAAATTTGGTGAAAATACTATTATGTTATTTTAACAAAAAAAAAAATCATGTTATAAAAAATTTACCAAAGTTTCTATAAAAAATATTTAAATGAGCTATAAGAATATATTTTTTGATATAAACTTAAAATTTTTCGATAACAATAAAAATCTTAAAAAGTTTTCTGTAGAAATAAGAAATTTTCTATAAAAATAATATTTTATTTTTACTTCAGTTATCAAAAACGCCAGATCTCGGAGATGCGTGCACCGAAATTTTGTATGCTAACTTATGGTAGCCCAAAAACACAAAATTGGTATAAAATGTTAGGCTCAACTAACCCGGGAGGACGCCCTATCTCAAATCCCACTCGAACGGTCATGCTTACCGACAGCGACGATATGGGTATCAAAAAAAAGTTATTTTAAAAGTAGAGTACGAACTTGGCATACAAATGTCGTCTTAAGTGACGGCGGAGTTCCCCACACCCAAAAACATATTCACCAATTTGGACAATATGGATATCAAAAGATAGGTATTAAAAAGTATAGTAAAAAGCTGATATAAACATGCATTTCTTAGTGTGTGAGGAGCCTTCCCATTCCTAAAAAGCCCTAAACAGGACATATTTACCGGTTGGGAATATGGGTATCAAATGAAAGTTGTTTGGAAGTTGAGTAAACATCTGCTATAAGAATTTGGTCTAAGGTGACTACGGGCCCTCTCCAACCCCCAAAACGGGCATGAATGTCCAACGTCACAAAATGGGTATAAAATGAAAGGTCTTTGAGTCTGGACTGCGAATCGGATATACACATTTGGGACAGAGTCTGGGATCGACATACCCACCTAATACGCTTCAATAAGACATGTGGTTCGATCGGGTTAATATGGCAATTAAACGAGAGATCTATGGCAGTAGAATTCGAATCTAATGTTGATATAACGATTCAACTATCTGGGTCGCACCCTGCCGTCCTGCCAAATAAATTGTCTTTTGGGTCTTAGCACCGGGGGGATCGACCCTCTCCTCCCATTATAAACACCACCAAATTGTCATGAAGGCCACCGAAGCGCAGAGGTTAGTATGTCCGCCTATGACGTTGAACGCCAGGGTTCGTATCCTGGCGAGACCTTCAGAAAAAAATTTTTGCGGTGGTTTTCCCCTCCTAATGCTGGCAACATTTGTGAAGTGCTCTGCCATGTAAAACTTCTCTCCAAAGAGATGAGGCACTGCGTCACGCCGTTCGAACTCGGCTATAAAAAGGAGACCCCTTATCATTGACCTTAAACTTGAATCGGACTGTACTCATTGATATGTGAGAAGTTTGTCCCTGTTCCTTAGTGGAATGTTGATGGGCAAAAATGTCATGTAGGACGACTGAGAACATATTGTACACAAATTAAAGGACGTGTCAGAGGGCAATCCCCTTCCCCCATTTTACACAAAACAAAAAGGAATTCAAAATAATATATGAAGACCGATTAGGATAGAATAGGACGTCAATGAAAGGATTAAGATGGCGATTGACACCTCAAGGACGTGCATATTTTTAAAAAGTTTGATTTTTCAGATAACTTGTACGAATTTAAATCATTTCAGATCATATAGGTCGGGAAATTCAGCAAATTTTGATAAAATTGGATTTTGATAATTTTTTTTAAGTTTTGTTTTTATAATGCTGTTGACTTTGGCTGCGTTCCAAAATCGTGGAAATAAAATAAAATTAATTTTAATATATTTTTTTTAATTCTTTTATTAAAACTTAAAGAACTGCATTTTTCAGAAATTTTTTCAAATATTTTTGTTTTGTTTTTTGAAAAATGTTGTTAAAATTTTATTTTTGCAGTAATTTTTTCATTTAACTTTTTTGAAGAGGCAGTCTTACTTTGTCGGAGTGTTACTATTTTTTTGCTAATTTCTCAGAAATTATTTTTTTTATATATATTTTCAGAATATTTTTGGAAATTATTTTTATTTTTTAAATAAAAAACATTTAAAATTCTTTTTTTGTTTTTATTCAATTATTTATTTATTTTGTTCTTATAATTATTTTTGTTTATAGAATTTATATGAAAATGTTTAACATTCTCCCCCTAAAGTAAGAATAAGTTTCTTAAATTTAAAAATTATTTACAAAAAAAATCTTATAAAAGCTACAGAATCAAATTCTCTCTGGATATTCCATACTCTTCTCTCTCTCTCTCTCTCTATTCAATCTCTCATATACTTCTATCTATAAAGTCAAATAGCGCAAAGCTTTGTCGAGGAATCTTTCTTCGGTTGTTGTTGCATCGCCACAATTAAAAGCTTGCCTAGACTTTTTGCGCATGTGCAGCGTTGAGAAGCGAGACAATTTTTCATTCTCAGCCTGCTGTTCATGGGCCAGAAGTAATTGTTGAGCTTTATGCTGTTGCTGCTGTTCCTGTTCGTACATCTCTAGCGTTTCGTATTCATCTAGAGGACGACAGGATATTAATTGCACACAAGGAGTTTTGGCACATTCTTTTTTAAGCACCAAACCTATGAGACGTGAACGAGTTGATAAGGAACGTCTCTTGGTGATCAACTTGGAACGTGGCCTTATAGGAGAGTTATGATGGGTCTCATATAACTCTTGAGATGAATGGCCTATGGGAAATACACCCGATTCTTCGGAGTCAGTGGAAATGGTTATGGAAAGCAAGGAATCACTGGAATCTTTATTGATGGCTGCCGAATTATAAATCACACTATTACGAGGTGAGGACTCAACACTATTGGGCGCAGAGAAATAGGATTCATCGTACTGAGATCTTTGGGAATCGGGAGTGGAGGGCACCTTTTTGTTTTCCAAATGCATGACAGGCTCATCCTCCAACTCCTCAGCCGATGAACGATCCAAGTGAGACTCCGAGTGTATGCGTGTTAGAGTGGTAAATCTTCTGGAGGATTTGGCTAGTTTCGAGGCCTTTTCATTCTCCTTGCGTTCTTCCTTGAAGATGGTCAGACGTTGTATGGTTTCCAGGCTTTCGACAAACAAATTCAAATCGTGAGGCGAAAAGAATTGGGTATTGATTTTGAATTTCGAAGGCTCTGGCAGTAGAGCAAATTTGGTATAAGAGGTGTCAGCCATGGTAGGACACGATTGATTGTTTTGCAAAATTTTCCGATTTTTATTTTTAAACTCACAATGTTAGCTTAAGGCTTGTCAACTTGCAACTGGTATGCCAAGGCACAAGTGGTTTTGCCTTATATAGGTTTTCAGCTTGCAACAACTAAAACAGGTAGCCTTAATCTTTCAACTAAGAGTCGATATCCTGGCTTGGGTATAATACCTGTCTCTCTTACATAGGCCAAAACCAAGATGCTATCTTTGTCCTTCTGCTTATGAAGTCCTTTAAACTAAATCCTTTAGTTCTTGGTAAATATGAGCTGGGGTCAGGATTTATTTCACAACATTTTTTTTTTCAGTGGACTCTTTAGGAAAGACAGAGAGGGGAATGCAGTAAGCTAATCCGTTTTTTTGGGAAAATCCTTTTTACCCAACCCGGTGTCAATTGCGCGAATAAGTCTGTCATCCATACCTACAGGCATCCCTACAATCTATCCATCCCCGCCTATCCGCCTATTCATCATTGTGTATTGTTGTGCCATGATTGAAATCTCCTATGTTCTACCTTTAAGCCAAATGCAAAATCCAAGGACCTGTTAAATGGCATTAGCATTAGTTACCATTATTGTCATCCAATTTTTATGATGCCAGCATTATAACAGGAAAAGAAATTTTCCATTTTTGTAAAAGAGACCATTTTATTGCCTCAGTTTTTAGGTTTGGGACAACATTTTACGATGCTGGGAATTTCCTTTCATTAACTGTGAGCTATTTGTAGGAAAAGCGAAAATTTGTGAATTTTAATATCACAACGGCCTCATTTTGCCCTAGACAAATAACATATGGTTGTTATTCTCTACACACGAAAAGAAATATTAGCGGTGTCAAACGAGCTGAATGTAGCACAGCACGTGTTAAAAATTAGTTTAGTCACGTAGTTGAGGTATTGCACAGATGTGCCAGACAAGGTGATATAGCTATTCACGCAATTTCTTGGAATTAAGGATGTGCGGGAAGAGGAGAAGATGCAAAACTGCAAATTGCGGTAAAAAATGTTTGCTACATAAAAAAATAAACGTAAAACAAAAAAAAGAGATGACAAAATATTTTTTGTATTTTTGGCAATTGCTTATGAATCCTTTCGAAGGATCTGGAACGAAGTCGCTGTATGTCTGTCCATATATTTTTTGTGGGCAAAATACAAACATTAAATAAAAAGATGACATAAATATTTTTGTATTTTTGCAATTGCATATAAATCCTTTTGAAGGATCTAGGATGTTTGTCTGTCTATGTATTTTTTTTGTGGCCAAAATAATCCTGTAAACCCGTTTGCCCCAGGAGGGGGCATCTTTCAGATATGGTTGATTGAAGGGAAATCCAATAGGTCCCGTGTTAAACACTGTTAGCATAGCTGGGAGCCGCGGCCCAGAATTGAATGCGTCTGGTTAACCCCTATTTCCTTAACCCAGAAACGACAAATCGGTAGAACAATACCCAAAAAAAAAAAGAGTTGACAAAACCAATTCCGATTTAAATGCTGTTTAAAAAAAAACCAAAAAAATCGAACAAAACATTTTTTGAGAAATTGGTTTATTTAAGTGCTATACCACGTATAAAAGATAAAGTCGACAAAAAAAATTATTGGGAAGCTATCAAATTATGGATCGATTCAAACCATACTGTTGAAGAATGTTATATCTAAATAAGGCCGTCTTGGCGAGAAAATCAAATGATGTCGACAGATGGGCGGACAGAGACAGCTGCAGTCGAAAAATATATTCAAATATCTAACAATTTTTATTAATAGCAGAAAGCGCCGCGGTTTGAAATTTTGAATATTTTATAAAATTGCTCGAATTTTTAAATTTTTTTTTAATATCTGTTTTTCCATGTTTTTGGCTTTTTACAGCCGGATCATGTGAATCAATTCATACAATAGCGTATTTTAGTGGAGCAGAATGAGCAATCGAATGTTACCCACAAGGGGAAGATTATTAAATGAGTTTTGAAGAAAATAAATTGCCAGATTTTTTCAGTCAAATCGGGACATAGATGCCACACCACTGGTGGACGCTTTTCGATAATTGGATAGAAAATCATTTTTAACACCATCGTGGATCTGACTGGCCTGGCGTTCACATCATACTTTTCAAAAACATGATTTTTTTCCAAAAAATGTTTAAGTTTTTGTATATGAAAAAATTTCTAATTATTTTAAAAACTTTGAAAACATGTTTTTTTTTTAATTTTTGAAGACGATTAGTCAAGTTGAATGAGAATTAAATGAGAATTGAAGAAAAGAAATTGCCAATTTTTTTTTTTCAGACAAATCAAGACATAGATACCACACCACTGGCAGACGCGTTTCGATTATTGGTTAGATATATGTATTTTTTAAATTTAAAATTTGAACAATTTTTTTTATTTTTATTTTTTGAAGACAAATGGACTGACATAGTGACGGACAAACAGAGAGACAGACGGGCTGATAGATAACAATATTTTCTTGCAGTAAAAATAAATAATAACTAAAATAGAAATAAATAATAAATAAAATAAAAATAAATAATAAATAAAATAAAATAATTTTTTTTTATATAAAAAAAAGTTTTTTCAATAATGTAATAATTTTTTATAAGAAACTTTTTTGTTTTTTCTTATTTTTTAGTTCAAAAAATTAATTTTTTGAAGAAATTTTTTTGTTTTAATTTTTGAAGAAAAAACTGTTTATTGGGATTCCATTGCAGGATATTGTCCGGCTTTAGACCTTGCATAGTGCCTTTTATTCAAAGAATAGTATAGCAAAAAACATTTAAAAGTCAGAAAAAGATTTTTAAAATATTTTATTCGAGTTGAATGAACAATCGAAAATAATACACTAAAGGGAGATAATTAGATGAGTTTTGAGAAAAAGCAATTGCCAGAAGTTTTTAGACGATTCAGAGCATAGATACCACACCACTGGTGGAAGCATTTCGATTATTTGTTAGATAATCATTTTCAACACCATTGTGGATCATATATGTCCATGTGATTGGCCGACCGTTCACATTACACCGTTTGTTTTTATGTGGGCAAAATCACTGCACAACGATTAGTATGTGAAATCTTCTTAACTACAAAGTTCCAGTGCGATGTCAACAAAGGCAAGTTTTTCTGATCAACGTCCCTTCAGACAAACTCTAATTCCCCTATTGTTGTTTAATTCTTATATATTTTTTAGTCATCGTGGCAAAGATCTGCTCGATATTTGCTTCGTTTCCATATTAGAACAACAACGATGAAACTGTTTCTTCTTATTACTCAGTGCTGAGAGTGCTATCATTTGTGTTTGGCGTTTTATAGCCGGGTCATGTGAATTGATTGATGGTGTGATGTGAACGGTAGGCCAGTCAGACGGACGGATACGATATACGATGGTTCTGAAAATGATTATCTAACCAAAATCGAAACCAATTTTGTGGTATCTGTGTCCTGAGTTGTCTGCAAAAATATCTGGAAATTTCTTATCTTCAATTCTCATTTTATTATCTCCCCTTTATGTGTAATATTCGATTGACCATTCAGCTTGGCTAAAAAACGCGATTGTAGAAAAAATTTCTTCTTCAAAATTTTTCTGAAAAAATTGCCTTAAAAATTTGGAAAAAAATTTTTTTCTTCGAAATTTTTAAAAAATTGAAATAAAAAACAAAATCAAATAAAAAATTTTTTGAAAAAAATAAATAATATATTAAAATTTTTTGAAAAAACTTTTTTAAAACAGAAAAAAAAAAATATTATTTTTATGAGCCACCATGTTCTATGTCTGTCTCTTGATTTGTCCGTCTGTCTATCTGTCTTCAAAATTAAAAAAATTCAAAAAATATCTAGCGAATAAAAGAAACGCGTCCGCCAGTGGTGTGGTATCTGTGATCTGATGTGTCTGCAAAAAACTGGCAATCTCTTTCTTCCCATTTAATTATCTCCCTTTTGTGTGTAACATTCGATTGGTCATTCATCATGACTAAAATAAAAAAAAATAAAATATTTTAAAAATTTAAAAATTTTTTGAAATAAGAGTAAAAAATTTTTATCAGCCACTAAGTTTTTACTGCAAAAAACTATTGTTATCTGTCTGTCGCTCCGTCTGTCTCTTTATTGGTCCATCTGAATTAAAAACCAAAATTCTTCCTCAAAATAAAAAAATATATACAAACATTTTTGAACAAAAAATCTTTTAAATAAACAGCCACTAAGTTTTTACTGAAAAAAATTTTTTTTTACATTCTTTAAAAAAAAACTTACAATCAAATCCTTTCGATAGAGCTGTTAACAAAACAAATATGATACCGATGTCATTTTTAGTTTGACAGATAAACCCGTGTGAACTTTGTAACTCCTTGTATTAGCTACCCTATGCTATGATGGATTGTGGAGTACGATGTAACTCAATACTGAAACTACAAACAATCCCAGTTTGTTAATAAAACCAACAATAATTCGATAGTAAATACCTTTTGGTAATCAATCTAATATCAAACGTCACTAGTTTGACAGATATGCAGGTTTGAACTTGGTAACACTTCGTATCGGTTCTCCGTATATGGTTCATTGTGGAGTACCGTCTAACAGAACACTGAAATCTTAAATTTTAAATAAAGGCAATAACAATTTGGAAGTAAAAGCAATGGATTTTGGGGATAAATGTAACACCAAACGGTACATGCAAACGGTAAATCAAATGTTAATAAGTGCTGTCCGATTCAAGTTTAAGCTCAATGATAAGGGCCCTACTTTTATAGTCCAAACAGCGTGCCACAGTGCGACACTTATTTGGGGAGAAGTTTTTACACCGCATAGTTACTCACAAATGTCGCCAACATTAGGAGGGAAAAAGCACCGCTGAAAATTTTTTCTGATGTGCTCGCCCGGATTCGACGGCGTTCAACGTTATAGGCGAACACCATCGGTACACATCGTTTTATATTTTATAAATACCAGGCGGTATTGTTTTGGTACCATACGGAATAGTTTCACTATCAATATCGTTTGACCTTAAAATATGCTCGTTTAATAAAATTTGTTCAGTGTATATCTATAGATTCCTCTTCCTATAAACACAGCTTCAACAGAAATCGTTACTGGCAAGCTTAAGCAATTTCGGTTTCATAATAAAGCCAAAAACAGTTTTGTAGTAAAAGCAAAAACTTTTTGTTATAAAAATAATACCAAATGGTATATGCACATGAAAATTGGTTAACGAACATTTCATAAAGGAACAGTGCAAACTTCTCACATATATATACAAGCTCATTGATGGGTGAACTCCTTTTTTATAGCCGAGTCTTAACGTCGTGCCCAGTGCGACACCTTTCTTGGGAGAAATTTTTACATGGCATAGTACCTCACATATGCTGAAAATGTATATACCCGTCCCATTGAGGATGGGGGCATACAAATTTCGCCATGCCGTGTGTAACACATCGAAATATTGATCTGAGACCCAACAAAGTATATACAATATATTATTGATTCTCTTAACTTTCCAAGTCGATTTAGTAATGAACGTCCATCTGTTCGTGTGCCTGTCGAGAGAACGCTAACTTCCGAAGGAGTTGAGATAGACACTTGAAATCTTTGCACAAATACTTTTATTACTATAAGTCGGTTTGAATTGTAAATGGGCCATATCGTTTCCCATGTTTTGATGTAGCTGCCATAAAATTTTGCACAAGGTGTTTTCTTTTGACTTCCAATATATGTGCCAAGAATGGTTTAAACTAGTTCATAACCTGTTATAGCTGCCACATAAACCGATCTCGGATCTTGACTTCTTGAGCCTCTAGAGGGCGTAATTGTCATTCGACTTGGGTGAAATTTCGCATGAGGTTTTTTGTTTTGAATTCCAATAACTGAGCTAAGTATGATCCAAATCGCTTCATAACCTGATATAGCTGACATATAAACCGATCTCGGATTTTGACTTCTTAGGCCGGATCTCGGATCTTGACTTCTTGAGCCTCTAGAGGGCGCAATTGTCATTCGACTTGGCTGAAATTTCGCATGAGGTATTTTGTTTTGAATTCCAATAACTGAGCTAAGTATGATCCAAATCGCTTCATAACCTGATATAGCTGCCATATAAACCGATCTCGGATTTTGACTTCTTAAGCCTCTAGAAGGTGCATTTCTTAGTCGATTTCATTAAAATTGTGCACAAGGTGTTTGTTTGGATTTCCAACAACTATACCAAGCACAGTTCAAGTTGGTTCATAACCTGCTGTTTCTGATGTTCTCGCCAGGATTCGATCCCAGGCGTTCAATGTCATATGTGGACATGCTACTCTCTACGCTACGTTAGCATCCAAACGGTACTTACAGGTACTAAGCACCTCTCAGAAAATTTTTTTCAAAAATTTAATTTTTTTTCGATAAATTTTGCTGAGTTTATTGCGATTCAAAGGGTTTAACCCCCCCCCAAAAAGCTGGGATGGCTTTGCGAATGACTATCATATAGACTGATTTCGCGTTTAAAGGTCTTTCGGCCCTAAAATGTGCATTTTATATCCGATGTTGCTGAAATTGTGTACCGTGAGCTGTGTTATGCCGTTCGAGCAGAGTATGGTTTAGATGGGATGATATTTGGACATAGTCACCATATAGACCGATCTGGCGATTGAAGGTTTTTCACTCATATATGGCATATTTATTACCCGATTTCGCTTTAAATGGGAACCTCGGGTTGAATTAGGCCCCTCGACATCTAGTTGAGTTCTAGATAGGATTATATTGCTGATTAAGGGGTTTAATTGATTTGCTGATTAAGGGGTTTAAGCTCATAAAAGCCGATTATATACGATTTTGATGAAATATGGAACAATGAGTTGAACAAGGCCCCTCGTTGTCCAAACCGAATATTTTTCAGTTGGGACCGTATTTCTATACAGAATGCCTTATAGACCGAACTTTCGATGCAAAGTCTTAAACTTTGTTACCTGATTTCTTTGAAATTTGGTATGGAGAGTTGGATTTGAGAAGAAGCGCAGTAGATGGAGGCGCTTAGAAATCTATTCTACGTTCGGTTAGAGGAATACATTTTCCGTAATGACCAATTAAAGTAAGAGTTGGATTTGATACTTCAATATACATACGTGCTAAGAATGGTATAGATCAGATCACACGAGTATTTGGATATAGCAGTCATATAGACTGATCTGCCGATTTTAGGCTTTAAGGACCCATTTCCTTAAAATTTGGTTTCGATAGGCCCATCAATATTCCATATGGACCGATTTCTTGTTTTAGGGTCTTAAGCACATACAAGGTTAAATTTTTACCCGATTTCGCTGAAATTTGGTACAGTGAGTTATATTAGACCTCTACATACCCTGGTCGAATATGGTTCAGTTCGGATCAAATTTCGATATCGTTGTCATACAGACGGATATGGCGATAAAAGCCTTTTTGATCACCAGATTTCGCTGAAATTTGGTATAGCGAATTGCACTAGGCCACCGAATATTCGAGCTGACTATGGTCTGCAAATTTGCAAATTTGCCCATGAACATTACATTAAGGAACTGGAATGTTCAATGAGTGCTGTCCGATTCAATTTTAAGCTCTATGATAAGGGACCTCCTTTTTAGAGCTGAGCGACACCTCTTTGGGGAGAAGTTTTTTCATGGCAAAGTACCTCACAAATGTCGCCAGCATTAGGAGGCGATAACCAACGCTGAAAAATTTTCTGATGTTCCTGCCAGGACTAGAACACAGGCGTTCAGCGCCATTGGAGGACATGCTAACCTCTGCGCTACGGGAGCCTCCATGGTTTGACTATGGTTACCATCAGACAATATTTAGCTATAGCTGCCACATAGACCCATCTGCCGATTAGGAGTCTTTAGCCCACCAAACCCTCATGTATTACCCGATTTCGCTGAAATTTGGAACAGTGAGTTTTGGTTTTGGAACGACTCTTCAAAAAGCTGTTACCTTTAGACAGAGCTAAAATTAAATATATTGGCATATTTTAATACGAGAGAAGATTTATCTGCTCCTCTTGGGAAAAAGTAATTCGTCTTTTAGACCCTTAAAGAGGTCTTTTGAAATGTGTTAGAAAAATTCAACAAAATCCTTTCCGTTTTCCAGTTTACCACAAAATACCCCAAAATTTTGACTGAAAACTCATATTCATTTATTAATAGATTTGTTCAGAGACATATTTTGCAATTTTTTACAACATCCATGAAAGCTATTTTTCATTCAAATGGCGTCAACATGTCAACGGGTACTTTTGATAATCCCCTTTCAGACACCACATACCAGCAAGCAATACATCTTCATAAAAAAACACATTTTCTTTTACTTTTTAATGAC
The DNA here is from genome assembly GCF_963082655.1 of Stomoxys calcitrans. Lineage (NCBI taxonomy): Eukaryota > Metazoa > Arthropoda > Insecta > Diptera > Muscidae > Stomoxys > Stomoxys calcitrans. The sequence goes on along the minus strand of NC_081554.1, from coordinate 180,413,863 downwards.
ATCGGAAAATGACAACAATGATGGACTGACGACTGTATGGTTTCCTTCCGTTCTGGAAACAGCTAGACGTAAGTTTGAAAAACTCATCCATTCCAGAAACTGACAGTCATAGTGCGTGAGCATGGTAGGAGTCTCACAGCAAGCAAAAGAAAGGATAGGAAGCTAGGAAAAAATTATCATGGTTTGTGGTTTCTTGAGCAAGGATAATCAGAGGAAAACATCACTAGCAAAGTTGATGTAACAAAAAACAAGTAAGGAAAAAAACTCTTCCCATTGGTAATTTTTGAAAAAGCAAAAAAAAAACCTTATATGCCCTTAATGCAACAGTTACCATGACGCGCCATTTAACCCGAAATCCATTAAATCAAAACACTGCGTATCCTTAGCCTTGCTCTAATACATGCAAGGAAACTCAAAAAAGGACACCAATTTGTTGTCGCCACCGCTGTCAACCATGACTCTGTTAGCCATAAGACAAAAAATGTTCCTTCTCCCCTGCAATTTACACCATAGTTAAAAGGAAGGTTGTAAGTCCTTTGAAAGTGAATATCAAAACAAAAAACAAGGACTTGTTGTCTGCATGTCATCATTGTCTTTCATCACATCATGGATGGCAGGCGATTGATAAATGAAGTGTAAACGATTTAAGATTTTAAAGGACCTGCCCTGGAATGTTTGTTGTTTTTAGGGGAAATGATCGCAAAGATAATGGAAATTGTCACTGTGCACAGCGGTTGCAAAAAAAAAGGAAACTTGAGTGAAAGGCAGGAACCTGTTAAATGACCCATATCCTGCAGACATGCCTTAGATATTTTTTTGCAACAATAAGTTTATAATTAAAGGATAGATGCCTTGAAAGGAAGTTCAAAGAACAAAGAAAAGCAAATAGAGTAACAATTTTGATATGGTACAAAAATCTAATGGCCTGTAAGGAATGATTGCCAATGGTTGATTGATCTCACAAAAAAGGTCAGGAATTGTACAAGGTCATAGTAGAATGCCATAGATTAGATTGACAAAATATTTTTAGGAATTTTTCTAATATTTGAAAATATTGCGATAAGAATTTGCAAATTAATATAGTCTATGGATAATTAAGAAAAAAAATATTTTTTATAGAAAGTTTTGTTAAAAATTAAAAAAAAATCTTTTATTTCGTAAAAAAAAATTTTGCCTAAAATTTGCGTTTAACGTGATGCTGTTGTATTTTCGTCTGCTGCCAACTCGGTGAATACAACAGAAAATCCTCAAAAATGGTTTGACAAAATATTGAAAATAAAATAAGACAAAAAACAGCAAAAAATAGTTTTTTTCCCCATGACCTATAGCAAATTTTTTTTAGGAAATAAAATATTTTTTTTTAATTTTTAACAAAACTTTCTATAAAAAATATTTTTTTTTTTCTTAATTATCCATAGACTATTTTAATTTCCAATCTCTTATCGCCAAATTTTAAAATATTAGAAAAATTCCTAAAAATATTTTGTAAATCTAATGTAGGGTATTCTACCATGACCTTGTACAACCCTTGACCTTTTTTGGGAGATTTGAACCCTTCTGCTACGCAGACGATGTTATAATACTTCTAAGGGGTAAGGATCCGAACCAGCTATGCAGAAGAACCGAAAGGGTCTTGCATATGACTGGGCTAGACCCAGAGGTCTCAATGTTAACCCAGGGAAAACTGAAATATGCCTGTTTACTAGGAAGACAAAGGTGGGCCAATTTAACGCATCACGCTTCTTCAATAGGACGATTTCGATATTTGACGAGGTCAAATACTTAGGTGTGATATCGGACAGGAAACTGCATTGGAAGTGTCACATTCAGGAGCGTATTAAGAAGACTCACAGATGTTGGACACTATGTAGATGGGCGTAGGCTCGAAATGGGGCCTGAATCCTAGGATAATCCACTGGCTCTACAGGAGCGTGATTAGACCAAAACTTACTTACGCCTCAGTAGTTTGGTAGACTGCTATGGTGAAAAAGTGCAACATAAGGACCATACAACAGGTTCAGAGAACATGTTGTCTTGGCATAGGTGAAGCGATGAGGACTTCACTATGGCACTGGAGACTATTCTCGATATCCGACCCATTGACATACAGATTAAGTGTGAGGCAGCCACTACGGCTATGAGACTTAAGGTGATGGGAGAATGGATTGAGGATGGGAGCAGCTCATACCATTGCGCTATAATCGAGGCGACGATGGGAAACCTGGAAGGAAGGGGAGAAGTTTCCGATCGAATACCTGAGATGAACCTTGAAGTCGAGTGCGACGAACTGCTGCCATCGGCACAGTCTTGGATTGACGAAACCCTAGTATTGCCATCTGGAAGATCATGTTATACGGATGGATCAAAGCTAGAGGACAAAGTGGGCCTGGGGGTTTACATTGAAAACCCAGGAACTGACATCTGTTTTAGACTGCCTGACCATAATACGGTCCTGCAGGCGGAGATGTGGGCGATCACGGAATGCGTGAAGTGGTGTAGTGCTAACGCGAGGACATCGAGTGTGAACATCTTTACAGACAGTAAAATTGCCATAAGGGCAATAACAACCAGGACGGTAAGGTCACGAACAGTCTTGCAGTGTAAGAAGGAGATTAACTCCTTCTCTGAGGATGGGAAAATCCGCATCGTTTGGGTGCTGGGCCATAACGGAGTAAGGGGAAATGAAAGGGCAGATTTTCTGGCGGTGAAGGCCAGAGGACTGCCGTCAATAAACTTGGTTAACCTGAAGCCTTTCGGGTCGACGCAGTCTGAGTTAAGGGAGTGGGCGACGAATACGCATGCAACATTGTGGAACAGCGAAACGGTCGGTAGGACGGCGAAAATCCTATGGGGGGATCCAGATCGTGAGAAGACGAGGCTATTACTGAAAGGAAGCAAGAAGGAGGTCAGTATAGCTATTGGCATCATAACGGGACACATAGGATTACGAGATCACCTATGTAAAATCGATCACCTATGTAAAGCGCATGATAGCATGCGTAGGGCATGCGGGAAGGATGATGAGGCGATGAAGCATTTCCTTTATCATTGTTCGGCTTTTGCGTCCGACAGATACCGGTACTTAGGTGGAGACACAATATCAGACATGAACCAACTTAGGGGAGTGGCATTGAAAACAATTAAGGATTTTGTAAGTAGCACGGAATTCCTAACTTAAAATTTTCCTTTTAGAGGTTACTTTATAGTTTTTAGAGAGCACAACAAGCCGATTACTGGCTTAGGTGTATGTCCGTAGTGCCATGGGACGGATTAATATCTGCATCCTCTTTTCAACCTAACCTAACCTATATCCCCTCAAACACACAAAAATGTATTTCTATAAAAAAAATTGTCAAAATATTTCTTACTGGGGAAAATGTTGTCAAAAATTTATTTCTATACAAAATTTTGTCATAATATTTATTTCTGGATAAAATTTTGTGAAATTGGAAAATACGAAAATTTTTTTTTTAAATTTAACATTTAAGAAATTTTTTTTAGAAAAATTGTTTAATATATTACTTCTAATTGGTTTTTTTTTTAATTTTATCTCAAAGAAAATTTTTTTAAAATTTTTCCTACCAAACAATTTTTTTTAAAATTTTAATTCTAAAAGCAATTTTATTTCTGGGGAAAATTTGTCAAAATCTTATTTCTGTAGAAAATTTTGTAAATTGTAATGCTAAGAATATTTTTTCAAAACCTTACTTCTAAGAAAATTTTCTCAAAATTTTATTTTTTCAGAAAATTTTTGCAAAATTTTAATTCTAAGAAAATTTTTTTAAAATTTTACTTCTAAGAAAATTTTGTTAAAATTTTACTTTTAAAAAAGTTTTCTCAACATTTTATTTCTTTTCTTTTATTCTTTACAAAAGACAAATTTTGTTACATTTTATCAAATTTACAAAATTTTGTCATTTTTCTTTTTTTAGGACTTCATTATAGCCATTTTTAGAATTTTCTAATTTATTTATTTTTATTTTACCAAATATTTGAAATTAGTCCACAAATAATCTACATATGACACAAACTTGGCAAAAATATAAAATCCCCTAAAGGCCTTGCCCCATTATCTACTTAGTCAAATATTTAGACACTCAAATATAGATGGTCATTAAATTATAATTGACTTTCAGTGTGACAGTTTACTTAATATACGGAAATTGAGGTTATGTTTATATTCATAAATCAATTTCGACCATAAGCTGTCAATTTCTTTATTTAGTATCTTTGTTTTTCTTAAACTATGTTTGGCTTCATATGTAAATTGGTATGGCCGCCCAACATTGTATGGTCTAGTATAAATAAATAAGTATTTTTTTTTTTAGGAAATCGTTTGGCCAAGATTTTTGAGCTATGATACTTTGCCAAATGGAAGTAAATTTTATATTTTTAAAATGTCCATCATAAAACATGTCAAATGCTCAAGTGTCAATTTCGATTTGTTTGAAAACACAATTTGACAAATTAAATGTGACAATATGGACAAGAGGATAAGCAATTAAAAATGTATGCATATATTGGGTTGTCCAAAAAGTAAGTGCGGATTTTTTTATAGTCGGCGTTGACAAATTTTTTCACAGCTTGTGACTCTGTAATTGCATTCTTTCTTCTGTCAGTTATCAGCTGTTACTTTTAGCTTGCTTTAGAAAAAATGTGTAAAAAAAAGTATATTTGATTAAAGTTCATTCTAAGTGTTATTAAAAATGCATTTATTTTTTTTTAAAAAATCCGCAATTACTTTTTGGGCAACCCAATATAACTTATTGTAGTAGCAAAGGGTGATCCAAAGTTAAAGGAATTTTACAGAATTTTTTATATTATTCATTTTAACAAAATATTAAACGGAAATAAAATGTTAACTTTTTTTATAGAAAGGGAATGTTTTCATTTTCAAGTTTTTTGCCTGTTAGGGGGAAGATTATTAAATTTTACAATTTTTGTTTGTTATACCCTCCACCATAAGATGGGGGGTATACTAATTTCGTCATTCTGTTTGTAACTACTCGAAATATTCGTCTGAGACCCCATAAGGTATATATATTCTTGATCGTCGCGACATTTTATGTCGATCTAGCCATGTCCGTCCGTCTGTCCGTCCGTCCGTCCGTCCGTCTGTCCGTCCGTCCGTCCGTCCGTCCGTCCGTCCGTCCGTCCGTCCGTCCGTCCGTCCGTCCGTCCGTCCGTCTGTCTGTCGAAAGCACGCTAACTTCCGAAGGAGTAAGGCTAGCCGCTTGAAATTTTGCACAAATACTTCTTATTAGTGTAGGTCGGTTGGTATTGTAAATGGGCCATATCGGTCCATGTTTTGATATAGCTGCCATATAAACCGATCTTGGGCCTTGACTTCTTGAGCCTCTAGAGTGCGCAATTCTTATCCGATTGGAATGAAATTTTGCGCGACGTGTTTTGTTATGATATCCAACAACTGTGTCAAGTATGGTTCAAATCGGTCCATAACCTGATATAGCTGCCATATAAACCGATCTTGGGTCTTGACTTCTTGAGCCTCTAGCGTGCGCAATTCTTATCCGATTGGAATGAAATTTTGCACGACGTGTTTTGTTATGATATCCAACAACTGTGTCAAGTATGGTTCAAATCGGTCCATAACCTGATATAGCTGCCATATAAACCGATCTTGGATCTTGACTTCTTGAGCCTCTAGAGTGCGCAATTCTTATCCGATTGAAATGAAATTTTGCACGACGTGTTTTGTTATTATATCCAACAACTGTGCCAAGTTTGGTTTAATTCGGTTCATACCCTAATATTGCTGCCATATAAACCGATCTTGGGTCTTGACTTCTTGAGCCTCTAGAGGGCGCAATTCTTATCCGATTGGAATGGAATTTTTTGTACGACGTGTTTTGTTATGATACCCAACAACTGTGACAAGTATGGTTTAAATCGGTCTATAACCTGATATAGCTGCCATATTAACCGATCTTGGGTCTTGACTGCTTGAGCCTCTAGAGGGCACAATTCTTATCCCATTTGAATGAATTTTTGTTCGAAGTATTTCGTTATGATTTCCAACAACTGTGCCAAGTATGGTTGAAATCGGTACATAACATGATATAGCTGTCATATAAACAGATCTGGGGATTTGACTTCTTGAGCTACTAGAGGGCGCAATTCCTATCCGATTTGGCTGAAATTTTGCATGACGTATTTTATTTTTACTTTTAACAACTGTGTCAAATAAGGTTCAAATTGGTTCATAACCTGATATAGCTGCCATATAAACCGATCTGGGATCTTGACTTCTTGACCCCTAGAGGTCGCAATTATTATCCGATATGCCTGAAATTTTGTACGATGGATCCTCTCATGACCATCAACAAACGTTTTTATTATGGTCTGAATCGGTCTATAGCCCGATACAGATCCCATATAAATCGTTCTCTCTATTTTACTTCGTGAGCCCCAATGGGCGCAATTCTTATACGAATTGGCGGAAATTTTACACAGGTCTCCAACATATAATTTAATTGTGGTCCTAACCTAATAGCAGAGCAACTCTTTTCTTATATCCTTTTTTGCGTAAGAAGAGATGCCGGGAAAATAACTCGACAAATGCGATCCATGGTGGAGGGTATATAAGATTCGGCCCGGCCGAACTTAGCACGCTTTTACTTGTTTCTCTTTCGAGACGAGCTCAATAATATGGTTGAAAAGTCTTCTAACCAAAGACGAAACGCGTCCCATAGTGGTTGGTGTGTATTGATATCATTGGCTTTCCTTTTCCATCTCCGATCATTGAGCTCGTATCGAAAGAGAAACAAACAAAAATTGTAAAATTTAATGATCTTCGCCCTTACAGGCCAAAAACTTGAAAATGAAAAAAATTGGCAGTGCCCGGCCGAGATTCGAACCTGGACACGGAGCAACAGCGAGAGCCCTTGCCGATGTCTAGCGTTCGAAGCCATCAATACAATACAATACAGATGCACAAAATCATGGAAGAAATGTAATTTGCCACAGAAATACACAAAAATACATGCATTGGGAAAAGTACAGCTAATAGACAGGGTTGTCGAACGTGGTTAATGTGGTAATTGTATCATAAATGCGTTTTTGCTATTAATACGATTCAACTACAACTTACCAACGCACGGCCCTTGAAGCCATCACACCTAATATGGTTGAAAAGTATTCTAACCAGAAAGGGAATTTCGACAAAATTTTCCAGGAAAATCAATGTTTAACATTTAAAATTTTTATAATTTTTTTATTAGAATCCATTGCTGGATATTTTTCAGCAATAGACCATTTCGTTCAATTCAAAGAATATCACAGCCAAGAACTTTCAAAAGTAGGGCAAAATGTGTGATGTAACATTTGACCGGCTTTCTGCATCGCGATTTCTGTTTCGCCAGAATTATCATCAGCAGAAATTTTACAAATGGTCCTTTGCATACCAATCCAATTTTTAAAAAATTTTAACAAAATATTTTAAAAATTTTTTGTTACCCTTTCCTTTTGAGAATGGTATTTTTATACCATTTTCTTAAAGAAGGGTAGTATTAATACCTAAAACAAAATATTTAAAAAATTTTGTTATTACCCTTTTCTTTCAAGAAGGGTATTTTTATACCATTTTCTTAAAGAAGGGTAGTATTAATACCTAAAAGAAGGGTACTTTTAATATTCTTACTCTCAAGGAAGGGTAGCTTTGATACCTTTTCGCTCAAGGAAGGGTGTAGTTTTGGTACCCTTTCCCTAAAGGAAATGAAGTTTTAATATCCTTTACCAAAGATGGATAGTTTTGATTTCATATTTCTAGAGGAAGGATAGTTTTCATATACTTTCCCTAAAAGAAAGGCAGTTTTGATACCATTTCTCTAAAAAATGAGAGATTTGATACCTTTCCTTAAAAGGGGGATAGTTTTGATACCCTCTCTCTTAAAGAAGGTTAGATTTGATATCCTTTCCCTAAAAGAAGGGTGGACTTAATACCCTTTCCCTAGAGCAAGAACAGTTTTGATACCCTTTTCCTAAGACAAGGATGGTTTTGATACCCTTTACTTTGGTGTTGATACCCCTTTTCGGAGAAAGGGTAGGTTTAATACACTTTTCTTGGGAAAGGGTTAGTTTTATCCAATATCTTAGGAAAGGATAGTTTTGCAACTTTTCTTGGGAAAGGATAGTTGTAATACCGCATTTCTTGGGAAAGGGTTGTTTTAATATTTCTTTTCTTGGGAACGGGTAATTTTAATACCCCTCTTATTGGGAAAGGTTTATTTAAATACCCATTATTTTGGGAAAGGATAGTTTCTTTGGAAAGGGTAGGTCTTATAAGACTTTCCTTCGGATTTCCATCGGAAAGGGTAGTTTTAATAACCCTCTTCTTGGAATAGGGTAGTTTTAATACCCCTTTTTTTTGGGATAGTGTGGTTTTATTAAACCTTTTTCTAAAGGGTAGCAATATTTATACCCCTTTTCTTGGGAAAGGGAAGTTTTAATACCCTTTTCCTTGGAAAAGGGTAGATTTAATACCCCCTTTCTTGGAAAAGGTTATTTTTAATACTCCTTTTCGCGAGAAAGGGTACTGTTAATACCCCTTTTCTTAAGAATGGCTAGATTTTATACCCCTTTCTAGTTCTAATACCCTTTTCCTTCGAAAAGAGCAGTTCTGATACCTTTTCCTTGGAAAAGGGTAGTTTTAATACCCTTTAGCTTGGAAAAGTGTAGTTCTAATACCCTTTGTCTGGGGAAAGGGTAGCTATTGGGTTGCCCAAAAAGTTATTGCGGATTTTTTAAAAGAAAGTAAATGCATTTTTAATAAAACTTAGAATGAACTTTAATCAAATATACTCTTTTTACACTTTTTTTCTAAAGCAAGCTAAAAGTAACAGCTGATAACTGACAGAAGAAAGAATGCAATTACAGAGTCACAAGCTGTGAAAAAATTTGTCAACGCCGACTATATGAAAAATCCGCAATTACTTTTTGGGCAACCCAATACAATACCCTTTTCCTTGGAAAAGGGCAGTTCTAATTACCTTTTTCTTAGGAAAGGGTAGTTCTAATACCTTTTTCATTGGGAAAGGTTAGTTCTAATACCCTTTTCCTTGGGAAAGTGTATTGCTACTAACCTTTGCCTTGGGAAAGTGTAGTTCTAATACCCTTTGCCTATGGAAAGGGTAGTTCGAAAACATTTCTTCTTGGGAAAGGGTAGTTCTAATACCTTTTTCCTTAGGTAAAGGTAGTTCTAATACCCTTTTCTTGGGAAAGGAATACTCTTTTTTCCTTGGGAAAGGTTACTCCTAATACCCTTTTCCTTGGGAAAACGTAGTTCTAATACCCTTCTCCTTAGGAAATGGTAGTTCTAATACCCTTTTCCCTAGGAAAGGGTAGTTCTAATACCCTTTTCCTTGGGAAAGGGTAGTTCTAATACCCTTTTTCATGGGAAAAGGTAGTTCTAATACCCTTCTCCTTAGGAAATGGTAGTTCTAATACCCTTTTCCCTGGGAAAGGGTAGTTCTAATACCCTTTTCCTTGGGAAAAGGTAGTTCTTATACCTTTTTCCTTGGGAATAGGTAGTTCTAATACCCTTTTCCCTGGGAAAGGGTAGTTCTAACACCCTTTTCCCTGGGAAAGGGTAGTTCTAATACCCTTTTTCTTGCGAAAGGGTAGTTCTAATACCCTTTTCCTTGGGAAAGGGTAGTTCAAATACCCTTTTCCTTGTAAAATGGCAGTTCTAATACCCTTTTCCTTGGGAAAGGGTAGTTCTAATACCCTTTTCTTTGGGAAAGGGTAGTTCTAATACGCTTTTCCTTGGGAAATGGCAGTTCTAATACCCTTTTCCATAGGAAAAGGTAGTTCTAATACCCTTTTTTGGGAAAAGGTAGTTCTAATATCTTTTCCATAGAAAAGGCTATTGCTAATACCACTTTCTCTTGGAAAGGATAGTTCTAATATCCATTTCTTTGGAAAAGGGTAGTTATCAATCCCTTTTCAGCACTCTATTGAATACAAATGCTGGTACAAAAATCCAGAATTTTGCACAAGGATGTTTTTCTATGCTTTATAGATTATGAAAAATCTTTCGACACAGTGCAGCATGATAAACTGATGGAAGTTCTGATATCAATTAATATCGACCAAAAGGAAATCCAATGCATCAGGAGCTCATATTGCCAGCATACAGCACAAGTCGAAGTGAACGTAGAGGACACAAATGATTTCTAAGGGGGTCAGACAGGGGTTTATACTGTCTCCCTTACTATTACTATATACTCCGAAAAAAAAATCTGTCAAGAGTCGATAACCAAACCTCGAAATGGCATATATGTAAATGGAATGTTTCCAAACAGATGATGCCACTTAGCTAGCTTGTACCATATCTGGGCTCCGAAATCTCGTGAACAAGCACACGCAATATAGTGAAGAGTACGGTTTAAAAGTTGATACCCACCACACAATATCGAAAGTGTTCAAAGTTTTAAATGCCTTGGAGCTACAATTAATGCACAGTGGATAGATTCGAACCAAATTCGAATAGAATTGACACGGAACTTTTTTCTAAATTTAATAAAGGAATCTTACAATAAGATATGTTTTATAAAAACTTATGTTTGGCCAGTTTTGCTCTAGGCAACGGAGGTATGGACCATAAAAGCTGCCGATATTAAAAAGCTAGAAGCTTTCGTGTAAAATACCTTGGACTGACCATGTACCTAAATCTGAAGTACTAAGGAGAATACATTGCAACCTATTTGGGACATATCATAAAAAACTAAAAATATAAATTACTACAAAACTTAACGCATGCAAACATCGAAGGAAGGTCAACTCGAGAACAAAAAAAAAACAACATGGATTGTTAAAATCCACAAATGGACTGGTATTCAAGACATGACAACTCTCCTCGGTAAAGCAAGGGAAACCGGGATGCTTTTGCTAATGCATTAAATAATTTGTGATTTTATTTTAAATGAAATGTAAATAATTGTAGTGGTTGCTTACATTTGGAAAACGAATGTGTAAATAGAGATGAAGATGTAATGACTTCTCATGACTTGTACTTAAACTTCTCCCTTTCTAATCTTTTTAGTTAAACAAATAAACACATCATTGGCATCGCTCTTGAGCACTTACACCCCTATGACATAGACCAACATACCTTTACCAAACCATATAACCTAGAAAATCTTTGACAAAGATCCTTTAAAAGGGGAGGATTTGGTAAATTCTACATAAAACTGTGCTAATCTTTAAGAGTTGTTGTTTTTTGTTTTGCAATAAAAGGAGATGTTGTGTTGTTGAGTAAAATCAATTTCAAAGAATTTAAAGAAGCATTTCAAAAAATTACAAAAAACAGCACACAAAACAAAGCCCAAAACAAATAAACAAGTTAAAGACCAGTAGTTTAACAAAACAATGCCACTTTGAAGGCATAAAACCGCCCGTCACTTTCAGACTAAGATCTCAAGAGACGGACGATGGACGGACATATAGACAGACAAACGGAATTCAAATCCACAGACTATACAATAGTCTGCTTTTATATTTGCCAACATTCAAACACACAAAAATAATAAAAAGACTTGAGCAAAAAACAGAAGGAAAGACAGACGTAAATATCCAAGGAAACTGAAAGCAAGAATTTGAAAAAGGAAAAAGGCTTTGTTGGTTGGTCTGCTAGAGATAGAAAATCTCATTGGCATAACAAAACAAAGGCGAATGATTTGCATTTCAAAAAAAGAAAGAAAAGAAAGAGAAAATGAAGGAGGCAGTGTTTTTACTCCTCTTTTTGTCTCTTCTTCTACATCTTCAAGACGCAAACACAAAAGACGAAACACATAGCCGCTCAAGTTTTTTGCAGTAGCCAGCCCGGCACTTACTATGTTGCTTGCCAAGGCAATTGTCTGTCAAGGGTCACATAGGAGGCCAAATGGGGCACAGTGGTGTAAAATCTATTGAAAAACAAACAAAAAATGAGAAAAATAAAAAAAAAGACTGCCATCAGACCACAGGTCAGAAGAAGGAAGATGCCTACAGCTGAACTATCCAGATCGCTTTAAAAAGCCCAAAAACTTGCGAATTTTCACATCCCCTAAATAAGACAGATTATCAAAGAAATAAGAACCTGAAGTGGAACTCCTTCTGACTGCTAGAGCGGGACACACACAGAAGGTGTTCTATAGTAGTGTTAAACAGTAGACCTCTTCAAGTTTAGATTATACCACATAGTTTTGGAATGCTCAAAACAAACAAACAAATTTTGCCCATGAACATTCCACTTAGAAACAGGGGCCAAACTTCTCACATATCAATGAGTACCGTCCGATTCAAGTTTTAAGCTCAATGATCCTCCTTTTTATAGCCGAGTCCGAATGGCGTGCCGCAGTGCGACACTTCTTTGGAGAGTAGTTTTACATGGCATAGTACCTCACAAATGTTGCCAGCATTAGGAGGGGAAAATCACCGCTGAAAATGTTTTCTGATGATCTCGCTTGGATTCGAACCCAGGCGTTCTGTGTTATAGGCGGACATGCTAACCTCTGCGCTACGGTGGACTCCAAGGAATGCTTAAAGCCCCCTATTTGGAATGCTCACAGCCCCCTGTCATTCCTTGTCCTTCAGGCCTGGTCCTGAAAACTTAGCTTACATGTCGGTAGAGGCATATCCACAGATTCCAGCATCCCTGGAATGTGTAGGGTAGTTCCTAGTCTCGCATACTCGTCCGCTTTACAATTCCCTGGGATATCTCTGTGGCCCGGCGACCCAGAACAGGTGAATTTTGTACTGTTCAGCCATCTCGTTGAGGGATCGGAAACAGTTGAGAGCGGTTTTTGTGTTCAGAAATACATAATCCAGGGATTTAATGGCTGCCTGGCTGTCTGAGAAGATATTTATGCCAATCGTGGTAATGGCATTATATCTTAGCCATTCCACCACTTCCTTAATTGCTAGGATCTCCGCTTGATACACACTGCAGTGGTTGGGTAAGCTTTTCGATATGACCTAGATCTGGATCTTAATAATACACCCCAAAGCCGACCTGGTCGTTTAGTTTGGATATCGTAGTTCCTATCGGTTTTATCAGGAATGGTGGTACAGTAATTTTTATCAAAAAATGGCTCAGGTAGGATGTAATCCACAGCCGCCACATGACCAATGAGAAGGCTCCCTTAATCTCACGGCAGTGGTCGCTGCAATTTGGGTAGTCACAATGTCCAGAGGCATAAGGTGTAGCATTAAATTCAGTGCATTAGATGGTGTCGTCCTCAGTGTGGCTGCGATGCACAAACAAGCCATCCTTTGGATCCACTTAAGCTTATTTAGCAGTGGGTGGACTTTTGAAGCGCCGTCCACCAGACCACAACACCATATTTCATATGACCAATGAGAAGGCTTCCTTAACCTCACGGCAGTGGTCGCGGCAATTTGTCTAGCCACAATGTCCAGAGGCATAAGGTGTAGCATTGAATTCAGTGCATTAGATGGTGTCGTCCTCAGTGCGTCTGTGATGCACAAACAAGCCATCCTTTGGATCCGCTTAAATATTGAGCAGTAGGTGGACTTTTGACAACTGTAGTATATAACCAATGCATGACGCGCGGTCTTAACCCCCAACTTTTGCCAATGGCTCGCTTTCAGAGTTGCCCTTCTTGCCCTTGCCCTGTTGGATTTGAAGTTCAATTTCTTGTCCAGCAAGATACCTTGGTATTTTCTGTTAATGGAAATTTCTCTCCACCCAAGGAGACAGGTTCCACTGTAGGCAACTTTTATCTTCTGCTGAAAAAAACTACTTCTGTCTTGCACGGATTTATACCTAGACCACTTTCGGTAGCCCACTGAAGTATATCTCTTAGAGTGCTGGAAAACTTTTCTCTAACCGCAATTGCCGCGTCATCAGCATATGCGACCACTTTTACGCCTTCTTCTACCAGAGACAGTAATATATTGTTAATGGCTATATACCAAAGGTAGAGGAGACAGTAGATCTCCTTGAGGTGTTCCCCTGCTGACCCATCTTTTTAGATCAACTGAATCCAAGCCTGCCGCAATGCATCTTCTATTAAGTAAGTTATTAACAAACTTTCTTACGGTAGAGTTGATCCTTCTTGATTGACGTCGGTCTTACATTATTGAAAGCACCTTTAATGACAAGAAATGCTACCATTGCATATACCTTGACAGCGAGAGAACCCTCTATGTAACCGACTAGGTCGTGCAGGGCTGTTTCACTGGATTTGCCTTTACTATATGCATGCTGCTGCCTCGACAGGCGATCTCCAGTGATCTTTACCCTAAGATATGTTTCTATAAACCTCTCAAGAGTCTTCAGCATAAAGGATGACAGACTTATATGACGAAAATCTTTCGCCTTCGTGTGATGGGGTTTTCCTGCTTTCGGAATGAAACTGACCTTCGTGTCCCTCCATCCCACAGGTATGCATGACATTCTGATACAAGCAGAGTATATCTCCCTAAGCCAGGGAACCAGTCTATCAGACACAGTATGTAATTCAACCGGTGATACATTATCAGGGCCTGGTGACTTAAAGGAATCAAAACTTTGTCTGAGCTGAAAATCCTTTGGACTCATCGCCCAAATTCCCTTAGACTCCGAGGAATGCATATCAGTGACCTCTTCTGGCGTTACGTTTTTCGTTGGAGAATTTCCCGGGAAACGTGAATCAACGAGTAGTTCTAGTGACTTCTGAATATACCCCACCGTAATAGGTCTCGAGGACAGAATCTTCCTTAGCCTAGAGACCTCAGATGTACCCTCCACGGAGCTGCAGAATTCTACCCAGGATTTATTCTGAGCCTTTCTAAGCTCACCCTTATATTCTCTTAGCTTAGCCTTATACATGTTCCAATTATGTGGTGCTATTGCGCTGTTGAAGAGTTTTCTGCAGTCCTTGCTTAGACCAACCAGCTCTGGGGTCCACCATGGCAGTCGCTACCTGACCCATGGCTTGTCACTAGGGTATGCTGACACAAGCGAGTCATTCAGGGCCTTCGTGATCCGCTTGACCTTTATGTCTATATCCTCCGTAGATTCCACTTCCTTTTCTAGTTTAGAAGGGATAGACGTGCAAAATTTGTGTCGAAATTTATCCCAACCCGCCTATCTTCTGTTTAGCCAAGCGAACACTACTTCAGTATTTTCTCCAAGGCTGAAACTAATATAACGATGATCAGAGTGCTGTGGTCAATACTACCCAGTCGCATATTCTTCCACTTATATCTTCCGATACAAAGGTAATATCTACTATCCCCTAGTAAAATAAAATAAAGTAAAAGTAACTAAAATGAAAAAATTTACTAAAATGAAAAAAATGAACTAAAATGAAGTAAATAAAATAAAATAAAATAAAATAAAATAAAATAAAATAAAATAAAATAAAATAAAATAAAATAAAATAAAATAAAATAAAATAAAATAAAATAAAATAAAAAAAGTAAAGTAAAGTAAAATAAAATGAAAAAAAAAAATAAAATAAAATAAAATAAATAAAGTAAAATAAAATAAAATAAAGTAAAATAAAATAAAATAAAATAAAATAAAATTAAATTAAATAAAATAAAATAAAATAAAATAAAATAAAATAAAATAAAATAAAATAAAATAAAATAAAATAAAATAAAATAAAATAAAATAAAATAAAATAAAATAAAATAAAATAAAATAAAATAAAATAAAATAAAATAAAATAAAATAAAATAAAATAAAATAAAATAAAATAAAATAAAATAAAATAAAATAAAATAAAAATAAAGTAAAATAAAATAAAAATAAAGTAAAATAAAAACATAAAATAAAATAAAATAAAGTAAATTAAATAACATAAAGTAAACTAAAATAAAATAAAATAAAATAAAGTAAAACAAAATAAAATTAAATTAAATAATATAAAGTAAAATAAAATAAAATAAAAAATTTAAATAAAATAAAAATAAAATTAAAAAAAAAGTAAAATAAAATAGATTAGAAACCAAATTGAAAAAATATAAAATAAAACTAAAAGCTTATCTTGTATTTCAAAAAAAAAAAAAAAACTCCAAAAAACAAAATTAAAAAACTCCCATAAAATAATTTTTCAATCCATGTTTAATGTACAGTGTGTGCACTGTGCGCCTATAGTCTTTGTTATGCTTGCAAGCAAGAGGCAAATACCAGCGAATGCTTTCCTGGCGGCTAAAGAAAACTTCATCAATGACAACGACTACTTTGACCGATAGAGAAAGACGACCATTTAAGTTTCAATTAATGTCGATGAAGATTAAACAATTATCCAATCGACTTAACCCTTATGTGCGTAGTGTAGCCTCAGTCTCCCTCATCACATTCATCTTGCTTGTGCTCTCATTGTGGTCATATTGAAATAAGGCAAAAAGAAGATTTTTGTGGTTCCATGGTTTAATTGACTTAAGTGTTATTTTCCTCTTGTTGTCTTTCACCCTTACAATTGAAGAATATCTCTTGCTGTTGTTGTTTCAATTCTATTGAATCTTCTTGGCATGCTGTTTTTGGAACGATTAAAGAGAGGAGGCAAAAGGGGGCAGATGGGGTTCTAAAGTTCATTGGGGCAAGTGCGCTACATCCAGTGAGAAATGCATTCCTGTTGCTTCTGTTTCTAAAGTGCATTATAAATTATAAGCTTAAAATATTATTACAAGAGTTCAGAAATTTATGAGGTCTTGCCGCCAAAGGCAATTATTGGCTTATTGCATAGAATTTAGGATTACAGTGTAGTATTACAAGAGTATTAAAGGGTTAAGTAGGATTTGGAACAGAAAGCTCAAGTTGATGAGGAAATTCAAAGCTTGGTGTTAGGTGTGGTATTAGGTAAGGAAATTCAAGGCTTGGTGCTTTGAAGAGTTAGAAGACATGTTCCAATATATTGGAGGAATTTTCTTTAATCGTCCCTGGTCAGAAAATTACATAAGTTGAGTGAACATTCCAACTATTTCTAATGCAAAACTTACGTAGTTTCTTTGTTCGCTTCAATATAAATTTTCACATTTTTTGCCATACATACCTGCAAAGACATAAAAAAAAGAATAAGTTATAAAAAATTTTTATGCAAAGATGTGTGAATAATTCTAATTTTAAAAGTGTTTTCGCAATATCTCAAACTTGCCATTAGTGTTTAAAAATATTAATGTACTCATTAAAAAGCGAACATAAAAATTATGTATGTATTTGACGAGACTCAAAAAGGGTGGATGGTAAAGAATGACGAAATTAGCTTGCCTTAAGGAAACTAAACATTCTTATAATTAAATTAAAAAGAAAACTTGTAAAATAGAAGAGGACAAGTAAAAACGCGTGAAGTTCTGCCAGGCCGAACCAAATATTGGTCTTTTTGATAACTATATCCGAAAAGCCTAACTCAACTCACTGTCCCAAATTTCAGCGGCATCGGACAATAAATACATCTTTTATGGATCCTAAACCTCAAATCGAGATATCGGTCTATATGGCAGCTATATCCAAATCTGATCCGATCTGGGCCAAATTGAAGAAGCATGCCGAAAGGCCTAAAACAACTCACTGTCCCAAATTTTGGCAAAATCGGATAAAATATAGCAGCTATATCCAAATTTGGACCATTCTTGGCCAAATTTGCAGAAAGATATCGAGTGGCCTAACATTACTCACCGTTCCAAATTTCGGCGAAATCGGACATTAAATACTCCTTTTATGGTTCCAAACCCTTAAATCGAGATATCGGTCTATATGGCAGCTATATCCAAACCTGGACCGATCTGGGCCAAATTGTAGAAGGATATCGAGGGGCTTAACACAACTCACTGTCCCAAATTTCAGCGATATCGGACAATAAATGCGCATTTTTTGGGCCCAAAACCTTAAATCGAGAAATCGGTCTATATGGCAGTTATATCCAAATCTCAACCGATTTGGGCCAAACTAAACTGCGATGTCGAAGAAACAAATCTCACTGTCCCAAATTTCGGCGTCATCGGATAATAAATGCGTCTTTTATGCTGCCAAGATCGTAAATCGGTCTATAAGGCAACTATATTCAAGTCTGAACCGATCTCGGCTAAATTAAAGAGGGCTGTCAAATGGCCTAACACAACTCACTGTCCCAAATTTCGGCGACATCGGACAATAAATGCGTCTTTTATGGGTCCAAGACCTTAAATCGAGAGATTGGTCTATATGGCAGCTATATCCAAATCTCAACCCATTTGGGCCAAGTTAAAGAGGGATGTCGAATGGTCTAACACAACTCACTGTCCCAAATTTCGGCGACATCGGACAATAAATGCGTCTCTTATGGGCTCCAAGACCTTAATTCGAGAGATCGGTCTATATGGCAGCTATATCCAAATCTCAACTGATTTGGGCCAAATTAAAGAGGGATGTCGAAGGGTCTAACATAATTCACTGTCCCAAATTTCGGCGACATCGGACAATAAATGCGGCTTTTATGGTCCCAAAAACCTTAAATCGAGAGATCGGTCTATATGCTATATCCAAATCTCAACCGATTTGGGGCCAAATTAAAGAGGGATGTCGAAGGGTCTTATACAATTCACTGTCCCAAATTTCGGCGGCATCGGACAATTAATGCATCTCTTATGGGTTCAAATCCTTTATTCGGGAGATCGGCCTACATGACAGCTTTATCCAAATCTGGACCGCTCGGTGCCCAAATTTTTGGCAAAAACTGAACATAAATGCGCCTTTTTTGGGCCCAAAACTTTAAATTAAAAGATCGGTCTGTGCAAAGTTTCAGCTCAATATCTCTATTTTTTTAAAGAGTGTAGCGTGCTTTCAACAGACAGACGGACGGACATGGCTAGATGGTCTTATATTTTACGACGATCAAGAAATGATAAAATGAATATACCGCCATCTTTCGGTGGTATTTCATAGTATAGGAATATACTAATCTAGTCATTCAGTGTGTATCACATCGAAATATTTACCTGATACCCTATAGAGTACATATATTCTTAATCGTCCTGGCATTCTGAATCGATCTAGCCCTGTCTGTCCGTCCGAGCGCCTGTCGAAATCATGATAGCGTTCCAACGAATAAAGATATCCGCTTGACATTTTGCACAGATGCTTCTTATCGACGTAGTTCGTTGGGGATTGCAAATGGGCCATATAGATTCAGGTTTGGATATAGCCCTCATATATACTGATCCCCAGTTTTGACTTCTTGAGCCCCTAGAAACCTTAATTTGTATCCGTTTTGGCTGAAATTTGAAAGAAGGTCTTGGGTTTTGACTTCCAAATATCATTGCGGAGTACGATATGAATCGGTCAATAAACTGGTGTACCCCCATATAAGCCACTTCCCGGAATTGACTTCCTGAGCCCCCAAAATATGAATATACAGCCATCTTTCGGTGGTATTTCATAGTATGGGGATATACTAATCTAGTCATTCCCTGTGTAACACATCGAAATATTTACCTGATACCCTATAAAGTACATATATTCTTGATCGTCTTGGTATTCTGAGTCGATCTAACCATATTTGTCCGTCCCACCGTCTGTCGAAATCACGATGGCGTTCGAATGAATAAAGATATCCGCTTGAAATTTCGCACAGATACTCGGGGATTGCAAATGGGCCATATAGGTTCAGGTTTGCATATAGCCCTCATATATACTGATCCCCAGTTTTGACTTCTTGAGCTCCTAGAAACCTCAATTTGCATCTCTTTTGGCTGAAATTTGGAAGAAGGCCTTTTGGGTTTTCACTTCCAAATATCATTGCCGAGTATGATATGAATCGGTCAATAAACTGGTATACCCTCCATATAAGCCACTTCCTGGTATGGGCTTCTTGATCCCCTAAACGCCTCCGTTTTAATCTGATTTGACTGTTCGGACTTCCAACATCAGCGCCGGGTACGATTCGACTTTGTCCATAAACTGTTATAGCCCCCATACCAACCGATCCTCAGATTTGACTTCTTGAGCACCTAAAAGCCTAAATTTTCATCTAATTTGGCCGAAATTTGACACAAAGACTTCTGCTATGTCTTCGAAGATCCATGGCAATTGTGATCTGAATCGGTCTATATGCTGATATAGGCCTCTTAAATACCGTTTGCTCGATGTGACTGCTTGAGACCATAGCTGTCGCAACTAATTCCCGATTTGGTTGTTGTAAAAAAAAAAAAATTCAAATACGAACTAAGTTAATATAGGCACATTTTTAGTGGAATCCATGGTGGTGGGTACCAGCGATTCGACCTTTCTTAGCACGTTTTTACTTGTTTGATATAGCAGTCATTAGACCGATCTTGGATTTTGATTTTTTGAGTATCTAGAGGGCGCAATTCTTATCCTGAAATTTTTTATTATGACCTTCAACAACTTTGATAAGGATGGTACAAATCGGCCTATAACCTGATATAGTTGCCATATTGACCGATCTCGAAACTTGACTTCGTGAGCCTCTAGAGGGCGCAATTGTTATCCGATTTGGAAATTTTGCATGTAGTGTTTTGTGTTAACTTGCAACAACTAAATCAAGTACGTTCTAAATCGGTTCAT
Source organism: Stomoxys calcitrans (assembly GCF_963082655.1). Classification (NCBI taxonomy): domain Eukaryota; kingdom Metazoa; phylum Arthropoda; class Insecta; order Diptera; family Muscidae; genus Stomoxys; species Stomoxys calcitrans. The sequence continues at coordinate 180,393,348 of NC_081554.1, read as the reverse complement.
AAATTGATATCTCTCCCATATAAACTGATCTTCAGATTTGACTTCTTGAGCCTATAGAGGAAGCAATTCGTAGCGGATTTGGCTTAAATTTTGTACGACTTCTCCTATGACTTCCAACATATGTGCCCAATATGGTCTTTATCGGCCCATTACGCATAACGCTCACATATAAACCGATCTCCTGATTTAACTTCGTGAGCCCCTATAGGGGGCAATTTTTATCCGATTTGGCTAAAATTTTGCACAATGACTTCTGGTATGGTCTCCAATATCCAAAAAGCAAGCATTGTCCAAATCGACCAATAATGTGATATAGTGATGTATATATGTGAATTTTTGATATACTGTAGTAGATGGGTACACTAGGAATCCCTACTTTTTTTCTTCATTTCCCATCCAAACCAAAAATTTGACCCTTTACACCGCACCACACCTTTACATTAAATTTCAAATATGAATTTCCTGCATACACATCACAACCCAAAAAAAAACCCGAGTGGGCTTATGTTTTGATAAAAACATATTTTTTTAACGACATGCAAGTGGGTTAAATTGTGAAGAATGGAACCACCAACCAGGGGGACGCGAAACAAATCAGCGTCAGAGCAGAACAGTAAATAAAATCAATTGAAAAATTACTCTTGTTGATGTTGATTTTCTGGCACTCGATAAAAATTAACAAAAAACCAACGAAAAAAAAGAAAACGGAACAAACCACCATAAGCGTATCGAAAATTCAAATGAAGAATACAAATTGTTGGCATGGATACAAAAGTGCAAACACCACCACTTGTTTTTTTGGGGCGATTTGATGATAGTGTTTATAAAAATAAAACCAAAAACAAAGACAAACCAAGCAGGAAAACGTGGGAAGAACTTAACATAGCCTAAGGCGGGCGGGTTTATCGTGAAATAGAAGGGAGAGCCCCAAAAACAATATATTTAGGTGTGATCTTGGATAGGGAACGGAATTGCGAGTATCACATTCAGGAGAGTACCGAGAAGGCTAACTGAAGGTAGGCACTATGTAGTTGGCTCGGAATCGGACCAACACTTTCTTACGCCTCAGTAGTTTGGTGGACTGCTATGGAGAAAAAGTGCAACATAAGGACTATACAACTGGTTCAGAGAACTTGTTGTTTTTGCATAGGCGGAGCGATGAGGACCACACCTACTAGGGCAATGGAGACTATTCTAGATATCCGACCCATAGACATGCTGACTAAGCGTAAGGCAGCCATTGGGGCTATGAGTCTTAAGGCGAAAGAAGAATGCATAGAGGATAGGAGCAGCTCTTGCCATCGCGGTGTAATCGAGGCGACGATTGGAAACTTGGAGACAAGGGAAGAGGTTTCCGATCAGATACCTAAGATGAACCTTGAGGTTGAGTGCGAGGCTGCCAGCGGCACAGTCTTGGATTGACGGAACCTTAGTATTGCCATGTGGAAGATCATGTTACACTGATGGATTAAAGCTAGAGGAAAGAGTGGGCCTGGGGGTCTACATTGAGAATCCAGGGACTGAGATCTGTTTTCGACTGCCTGACCACAGTACGGTCCTGCAGGCGGAGATCCGGGCGATTACGGAATGCGTGAGGTGGTGTGGTGTAAACGCGAGGACTTCAAGTATGAACATCTTTACGGACAGTAAACAGGCCATAAGGGCAATCAAAACCTGGACGGTAAGATCACGAACAGTTTTGGAATGTAAGGAGGGGATTAACGCCTTCTCCGAGGGTGGCACGATCCGCATCGTTTGGGTGCCGGGCCATAAAGGAGCAACTGGGAATAAGAAGGCAGACGATTTAGCAGTAAAGACCAGAGAACTGCCGTCAACTTATTGTAGTTGGTTAACCTGAAGCCTTTGGGACGACACAGTCCGAGTTAAGGGCGTGGGCGAACAGCGAAACGGTCGCTAGGGCAGTTTCGCTGTTCCACGATGTCCCTATGGGGTGACCCAGCTCATTAGAAGACGGGGGTCAGTATAGCTCTCGGTTCATAACGGAACACATAGGACTACGAGCACACTTATGTATGTAAAATCGGTGCAGCAAGTAATGGGGTGTATAGGGCATGCGGGGAAGATGATGAGACGTTGAAGCATTTCCTATGTCATTGTCTATCTATCTCGTCTAACAGATACCGGGACTTAGGTGGGCACACAATACCACACATGAACCAACTTAGGGGCGTGGCATGGAAAACAATTAGAGAAGTTGTAAGTAGCACGGAATTCCTAACTTTTTATCGATGTTACTTTTTATACCCACCACCATAGGATGGGGGTATACTAATCTAGTTATTCCGTTTGTAACACCTCGAAATATTGATCTAGGACCCCATAAAGTATATATATTCTTGATCGTCTCGACATCCTGGGTCGATTTAGCCATGTCCGTCTATCGAAATCACAATAGCGATCGAACGCGTAAAGGTAGCCGCTTGAAATTTTGTACAGTAACTTAATATTGATATAAGTCGTTGGGGATTGCAAATGGGCCATATCGGGCCAGATTTGAATATAGCTTCCATATGAACCGATCTCCCGATTTTACTTCTTGAGCCCCCTGGAAGCAGAAATTTTGTGTGATTTGACTGAGTTTTTGCACATGGTATTCTATTATGAGAGAAAGATTCTTCGTAAAATATATGGACCAGTTTGCGTTAATGGAGAATATAGGCGACATATGAACCACGAGCTGTATGAGCTGTATGACGACGATAGTATAGTTACATGCATCAAAATACAACGGCTGCGTTGGCTAGGTCATGTTGTCAGAATGGATGAAGAAACTCCAACAAAGAAGTCTTTTGAATACAAATACGGTGGTACACGCAAACTGGGAAGACCAAAAACCCGATGGAAGATGGTGGGAGACACCTTGAAAGTTGGTGTCAGAGATATTAGAATGAGCGCAGAAAATCGATGCGCTTGGAACGCAATTCTACATTCGGCTAGTGGAACAAATATTCTGTCATAGCCAATTAAAGTAAAGTAAAGCAAGTTCTATTACAACTCTCAAAAACTGCGCCAAGAACAGTCCAAATCGGTCTATAACCAGATATAGAGCCTATATTTTAGCAGAATCAATGGTGGTGGGTTCCCAATAATCGGCCCGGACGAACTTAGCACGATTTTACTTGTTTAGTATTTAGCGCACAACAAGCCGATTACTGGCTAAGGTTTATGTCCATAATGGCATGGGGCGGATTGATATCCGTACCGTCTTTTCAACCTAACCTAACCTAACATATATCTCTTGAATAGGGTGATAAGTGAGAATCCTACTGTACCTATCAATTATAAAAATGAAGAATGCATAATAAAAATAATTTTCGTAGGAATTCATAGATTCCTACTGGACCTATCTACTATGTAAAACCTCAGAAATATATTTTTTTGAATGTGATTACTGAAGGATATTTAAGAAGAATGTGGGGAGATTCAACTAGAGAGATAATAAGAAATAACAAAAAATAAGTTCATATTTGGAGACGAGATTAGTGAGATTCCAACTGACCCTATCTACTATAATAGAAAAAATCATAGAATGTGAACATTTTCCATGAAAATTCAATTGCTAAGGAAATGTTGACCACATTTGGTATAGAAATAAAATTTTGACAAAAACTTCCCATAGAAATGAAAAATTTTGACAAAATTTTTCAAGTTCAATTTTTTAGAAAAATTGGCTAGATTCCTACTGCCCCCATCTACTTTAACAGAAAAAATCAAAAAATTTGAACATTTTCCATGAAAATTAATTGCTAAGGAAATGTTGACCACATTTGGTATAGAAGTAAAATTTTGACAAAAACTTCCTATAGAAATAAAATATTTTGACAAAAATTTTCAAGTTAAATTTTTTCAATTTTAATTTCGCAAATTAATTCGGCTGTATGTCCGTGATTGAAAGACAAAACAATGCTTTTAGTTTGTATTTTTATTGGAATTTCTTCTCGATATTTTGATTGACATCGTCAATCATCGTAATTTTTTTAGAAAAATTGGCTAGATTCCTACTGTCCCTATCTACTTTAATAGAAAAAATCAAAGAATGTGAACATTTTCCATGAAAATTCAACTGTTAAGGGAATGTAGGCAATATTTGGTATAGAAATAACATGTTGACAATAAATTTTTTATAGAAATGAAACAATTTGACAAAATTTTTCAATTTAAATTTTTTAGAAAAGTTCTGTGAAAAATCTTGCAATAGTTCATTATGTTAATTGTCTTTAATTACTAATTGAAACAATTTCCTTTAAAGTGTTTTCATGAATTTTTGGCACCAATTCATACTACGTCATCTAGTGAATTGAAAATTCATTCATTAATTTCATTTCAGTTTTCGCTTTTCTTTCGAAAAAAACGTCGCATTTCCCTTTCGGAATATATATATAAACAATTACAAAAATTAGAAAAAAAAACAAAATCATTTTTTGTTTGTTCTACTAAAAATATAACGCCCCCTCATTTCCCTTTTGGCAATTGGATTGAAAACAAAATAAAGAATTTTCTTTGATTTGCAAAAGACCACACAGGCGATACCATCACCAAAACATTGCGGTTTATTGTTGATATAAATTTTTGTTTTTATTTGCCACCATTTATATATATGAAGTATATGTATGCCACTCATTCCTCTTGCTGCTCAAAGTCAAGGACACATTTACATTAATTTGTTTCCACTTGTGGTCGATGTGCAGTGTTTTGTTGTTTTCGATAACAAACTAATTTGCCGCTGAGGTTATAAGCGATTGTTTGCGTTTTCTCTCTATAAAAGCGATAAGATATCAAAAGGCAATTTGTTAGAAAATGCTTAAAAACTAACCAATAAGGTAATTTTAAGTTTTTTTTATATGAGTTTAGAAAAGTTTTATATGGCCTTGCCTCTGAGGTTTTATTAAAAAAACAAAAAAACTTAAGGAGAGGTTCAAGTGGGAAAATTATTGCGTAAAACTTGTTGTCACTATTGTTTTTAATTTTTTTTTTTCATTTATTGAACCCTTGCTGGTGTTAGTTTGGGTATATTTTATTACTTAAAATATGGAGTTATAGATTACGATATTCCTACTGTCCCCATCTACTGTCTTGGAAAATTGTTGCAAAAAATTTTACACCCTCCACCATAGGATGGGGGTATACTAATTTCGTCATTCTGTTTATAACTACTCGAAATATTCGTCTGAGACCCTTAAGAGTATATATATTCTTGATCGTCGTGACATTTTATTTCGATCAAGCAATGTCCGTCCGTCCGTCTGTCTGTTGAAAGCACTCTAACTTTAGAAGGAGTAAAGCTGGCCGTTTGCAATTTTACACATATACTTCTTACTAGTGTAGGTCGGTTAGGATTGTAAATGGGCCAAATCGGTCCATGTCTTGATATAGCTGTCATATAAACCGATATTGGGTCTTGACTTCTTGAGCCTCTAGAAGGCGCAGTTCTTATCCTATTGAAATGAAATTTTGCACGACGTGTTTTGGTATGATATCCAACAACTGTTTCAAGTATGGTTTAAATCGGTCCATAACCTGATAAAGCTGCCATATAAACCGATCTTGGGGATTGACTTCTTGAGCCTCTAGAGGGCGCAATTCTTATCCGATTGGAATGAAATTTTACACGACGTGTTTTGTTATGATATCCAACAACCTTGCCAAGTATGGTTTAAATCGGTCCATAACCTGATATAGTTGCCATATAAACCGATCTTGGGTCTTGACCTCTTGAGCCTCTAGAGGGCGCAATTCTTATTCGATTGGAATGAAATTTTGCATGACGAGTTTTGTTATGACTTCCAACAACTGTGCTAAGTAAGGAGCAAATCGGTATATAACCTGATATAGCTGCCATATAAACCGATTTGGAATCTTGATTTCTTGAGCCTCTAGAGGGCGCAATTCTCATCCGGTTTGGAAGATATTTTGTACAACGGCTTCCCTCGTGACCTTCAACATACGTGTCTAATATGGTCTAAATCGATCAATACAGCTTGATACAGCTCCCAAATAAAGCGATCTCCCGATTTTGCTTTCTGAGCCCCAACAAGGCGCAATTCTTATTCTATATTCTTTATTTGCCTAAAAAGAGATACCGGGCATAGAACTCGACAAATGCGATCCATGGTGGAGGGTATATTAGATTCGGTCCGGCCGAACTTAGCACACTCTTACTTATTTAACTTCAATATGCATATGGGGCAGCAAAACAAACAACGAAAAACCAATGTTCAACATAAAATTTTACTATGGGCCTCGAAATACTCCCAAGACTTTACATAAATTTACATAGCTCAAGAAGTCAAATCAGGAGATCGCTTTTTATGGCAGCCATATACGGTTATAGACCGATTTGGACTATACTTGCACATTTATTGAAAGTCATAGCAAAATATTGGGTTGCCCAAAAAGTAATTGCGGATTTTTTAAAAGAAAGTAAATGCATTTTTAATAAAACTTAGAATGAACTTTAATCAAATATACTTTTATTACACTTTTTTCTAAAGCAAGCTAAAAGTAACAGCCGATAACTGACAGAAGAAAGAATGCAATTACAGAGTCACAAGCTGTGAAAAAGTTTGTCAACGCCGACTATATGAAAAATCCGCAATTACTTTTTGGGTAACCCAATATCAAGTGCAAAATTACAACTTGGGAAATAAATGCGCCTTGTAGAGGCTGAAGAAGTAAAACTGTGAGATCGGTTTATATCGAAGCTGTATCAAATTATGAACCGATTTGGACCATACTGTTCAGGGTGGTTGGAAATCATAACAAAACACCATGTGCAAAATTTCAATCCATATCGGGTAATGAATGCGCCATTTGGAGACTCAAGGAGTTAAATCGGGAAATCGGTTTGTATGGGAACTATGCCAGATTATGAACCATACCCATACTCTACACGGACCATACCCTACACGGCTGTTGAAAGTCATAACGAAACACCACGTACAAAATTCAATCAAAAACTGGTAATAAATGCGGGTTCTAGAGTAGAGCTGGCAAATATCGATGGCACTATCGATATATAATTTTTTTTACTGAATATCGATTGATATTTTTCCGATGGATACTATCGCAAAAGTTAAATTTTTTGCGAAAATAAACAAAAATAAGCAATCCGACGTTGAATGTATCCTTTAAGACGCAATTTCCATCCGATTAGACTAACATTTTGTACATTGATTTCTCTCATGGCTTCTAACTGCCTTTATTAACCCTGGTTTTATTTGGTCCGTGCATTTATTTTGATTCTATACAAATCGATCTCCTTAATTTTAAATTTTCATTTTCGTGTGAAATTTATTGAAATCGCCTATAGAGGGCGCAATTTCCATCCGATTAGACTAACATTTTGTACATTGATTTCTCTCATGGCTTCTAACTGCCTTTATTAACCTTGGTTTTATTTGGTCCCTGCATTAATATTGCTTCTATATAAATCGATCTCCTGATTTTTAATTTTCATTTTCGTTTAAAATATAGGTGACGGGAAATGAACGATAGTATCGATACTATCGATATTTATTATTAAAACTATCGAATATTTCGAATGTTGCCATTATCGATAGTTTACCAGCTCTATTCTAGAGGCTCAAGAAGTTAAATCGGGAGATGGGTTTAAATGGTAGCCATAACAGGTTTTAGACCGATGTGGACCATACAGTTGTTGGAAGTCTTAACAAAACACCACGTGCCAAATTCGACCAAAAAGGGAAATAAACTCGCCTTCCCGAAGCTTTAGAAGTCAAACTGGGTGATTGGTTCGTATGGGAACTATATCCGATTATAAACCGATTTGGAATTTACTTCGCACAGTTGATACATATTCGATACATACGCATTTTATAAGCTTAAGTTGTTTAATCTAGAGATCGATTTATATGGTAGCTATAACAAAATATGGACTGGGATGAGTATATATATAACAAATTTTTCCAAATTTTAGCAAAATCGGACATCAAGAGCTAGAGATTACAAATCTGTTGTCCAGTCTATGCGGGGACAATGAAAAAGCATAGTCCTATACAGTTCAACCACGAACATAAACGCTTAATTGATAAAAATATATTTGTGCCAAAATTGGATATGCCCAACATTTGGCTTGGACACAAACTTTGGCACGAGTCTGTATTATCCACCTGAATACCGCTGCTGAAGATCATAAAATTGATTCAACCATGTAATCATATTACCATATATTGCCTTTCGTTTTAATAATGTTTCAATTAAAAAAAAGGTATTTATGGCAACAAAATTGAACCAAAGAGCAATGAATCGCAGCACTTGAGAATAAAGTGCCCAATTGCAAAACAATTCTTTTTTTAAGTACCCAATTTTTTGCAACGCCAAGCAAAGCCAAAATTGTATAACTCTGCTCAGCATTTTAGGATGGGGATATACTTATCTAGTCATTCCGTTTGTAACACCTCGAAATATTGATCTAGGATCCCATAAAGTAAATATATTCTTGATCGTCTCGACATCCTGGGTCATGTCCGTCCGTCCGTCTATCGAAATAATGATAGCGGTCGAACGCATATAGCTAGCCGCTTGAAATTTTCCACCGATATTTAATATTGATGTAGCTCGTTGGATATTGCAAATGGGTCATATCGGTTCCGATTTTGATATAGCTCCCATATCAACCGATCTCCCGTTTTGACTTCTTGAGCTCCTGGAAGCCTCAATTTTTATCTGATTTGACTGAAATTTTGCATATAGTGTTCCGGTCAAGAGCATGATATAGCTCACATATATACCAATCACCCGATTTGACTTCTTGAGTGTTCCGTTATGACTTCCAATAACTGTGCCAAGTAGGGTCCAAATCGGTCAAGAACATAATATTGCTCACATATATACCAATCACCCGATTTGACTTCTTGAGCCCTTACAAGCCGCGATTTTAATTCGATTTGGTTAAAATTTTAAGTTATGACTCTCAAAAACGGTGCCAAGTACGGTCCAAATCGGTCTATAACCAGATAGCGCTCCCATATTTTAGCAGAATCCATGGTGGTGGGTTTCCAAGATTCGGCCAGGCCGAACTTAGCACGCTTTTATATGTTTCGACTATTCGACTTTTTTGTCATCGAAAGTTGACTTCGACTTTGGGATCGCTAGGGCAAAAATATTCACACCACTGCACATTATTGTGTACGTACACAAGAAAATAATTCCAAGCAAGCCCATGGGCTTTCACATAATTGCAATCGTGTGTTTGTAACAGGTATACAACATCTTTTACTTGTTTTTGAGTAAGCGAAGAGCAGTCAGTATGTTGAACGGTTCGGTCGATTGCGGAGGATAAACTCACAAAGTGGCAATTTTTTAAAGTTTCGCCATAGGTATTAAAATGCTGGTATGTCCAACGACAAAAATCATTGGAGCAACAGGCAAATGGTTGACAGGTACAAGAAGGCACATACGTAAATTGTTTAATAATATATACGTGGTAAAGAAACAACCATCCCAAAGTAGGTATTTTAATGTGCGAAAACAACGACTCCCATAAGTAATTATTATGCCCTTCACCATAGGGTGGGGGTATACTAATTTCCTCATTCCGTTTGTAACTCGTTGAAATATATATCTGAGACCTAAAAGAGAATATATATTCTTGATCGTCTTGACGTTCTCAGTCGATTTAGCAAAGTGTCCGTCAGTCTGTGTCTGTCTGTCGAAAGCATGCTAACCTACGGAGGAGTAAAGCTAGACGCTTGAAATTATGCACAAATACTTTTTATTAGTGCAAGTCGATTGGGATTGCAAATGGGCCATATCGGTTCATGTTTTGATATAGCTGCCATACAAACCGATCTTGAATCTTGACTTCTTGAGCCACTAGAGAACGCAATTCTTATCCGACTTGGCTGAAATTTTGCAAGAAGTGTTTTGTTATAACTTCCAACAACTGTGCCAAATGTGGTTTTAATTGATCCATAACCTGATATAGCTGACATATAAACCGAACTGGGATCTTGACTTCTTGAGCATCTATAGGTCGCAATTATTATTCAATTTGGCTGAAATGTTGTACAACGACTTCTCTCTTGACCTTCAACATATATATTGCGTTGCCCAAAAAGTAATTGCGGATTTTTCATATAGTCGGCATTGACAAATTTTTTCACAGCTTGTGACTCTGTAATTGCATTCTTTCTTCTGTCAGTTATCAGATGTTACTTTTAGCTTACTTTAGAAAAAAGTGTAAAAAAAGTATATTTGATTAAAGTTCATTCTAAGTTCCATTAAAAATGCATTTACTTTCTTTTAAAAAATCCGCAATTACTTTTTGGGCAACCCCATACCAATTATGGTCTGATTCGGTTATAGCCCGATACAGCTCTCATATAAATCGATCTCCCTATTTTACTTCTTGAGGCCCTTAAGGGCGCAATTTTTATTCGAATGGCTGAATTTTTACACAACGACTTCTACTATGGTCCTTAAAATTCAGTTTAATTATGGTCCGAATCGGACGATATCTTGATAATATAGCTCCAATATCATAGCAAATCCTTCCTTTTATTATATGTTTGCTCAAAAAGAGATTTTCAAAACCCGTTGCATAGTGTCTTAAGGAGAGAGAAGGAGAAGGAAATTCAATACATCAAATTTTAGTATAGGTCGCCAAAGAGAAAAAATCTTTGGTGTTAACCGCATTATCTTTAAAAAAATTCATAAAAAATTTGCATATTTTTCTTATAGAAGTTTGATTGTCGCAGACTTATTACCATACAAAACAAAATTACTGATCTTGAACTCATGGACTACAAAAAGAACTAAGAGAAAAAACAGATCAACAAAAACAATAATCAATATTTAGTTACTGTCAAATTATTAAAAACGATGCAAAACCATCGAAAAATATGAACGAATAGAACAATTAAAAACTCATCAACATATTTTTCCTGCATTTGTATATCATTGGATCAATTCAGAATAAATCAAGAACCTACGATCCTAGTATCAATTGTTGGTCATTCGTCTTTTCCAGCAGAGGGTTGGGTAAAATGTTCGGTAAATGTATTTTAATAATTCTCTTATTTCATGAGGTAAGTAATCACAAAAACACTCTCCCTTTTCCCTATAAAACTTCTCTTCAGTTGTATGCTGCAAAATTTTTATTCAAATCTACGCGCTGCATGCAAATCGATGATGAATTTTCACGCTTTGATTTGTGTGAACTGACACAAGGTCCTAATAAGATCATGGAATTTTCTCTAATCATACATCTGCTGAAGGAATCCGTCAATAGTTGCAATATCCATGTGAGCATTTCCTTACCAAAATCCACAAGATTACCTCTAATCAATTCAACATATGATGCTTGTGCTTTCATGAAAAGTCAAAAAAGATTCCCTGTGTTAAGTCGAATATTTGCTCACATCAAACGTTTTACCAATCTCAATCACACTTGTCCCTATAAGGTGAGATTTCATCATGATTTTGCATATTTTTAATACAAAATTTTTTTATTCGTTTGTAGCATGATATCATTGTAAGAAACTTCAGCATGGGCGGTCGACAACCATCTTTTGGTATACCCAGTGGTGATTATTATGTGGATACGGCATATATAATAAATGGAAAACTTCGATTTGCTGTGAATTACATGTTTAAATATCTATGATTTGAATAAGAGTAAGGCCGAATGGAAATTCATGCATAAACATTTCACAAAGAGGTTTAATAAGCTGTAGCGGATCGGCGAGGTAATATTTTCTTCAAGGGGAAATAATTGATTGATTTGTGTATGGTAGAAAAAAAAATTGTTAATAAAGCTCTCAACTTGCTTAGCTAGTTATGTATCTCAAGGATATGGGGGACTAAAAAGTATTTTTGTTTCGGCAAGGTGAAATTCAGAAATCCAGAATTCTCGGCTCAATGCAAATTTGCATACGAATTTTCCATTAAGGAACAGAGGCAAACTTCTCCCATATCAATTAGTGATGTCCGATTCAAGTTTAAGCTCAATGATAAGGGACTCTCGTTTTAGGGGGAGAAAATGTTAGGAAAATCGGATAAGAATTGCGCTCTCTACAGGCTGAAGAAGTAAAATTTGGAGATCGGTTTATATGGGAGCTAAATCTGAATATTGACCTATATGACCCATTTACAATCCCAACCGACCTACTCGAAAAGGAAGTATGTGGTCAAAATTTAAAGCGCATAGCTTTACTCCTTCGAAAGTTAGCGTACTTTCTACAGACAGACTGACGGACATGGCTAGATCGACTTACAATCTCAAGACGATCAAGAATATACATACTTTATAGGGTCTGGGACCAATATTTTGAGTTGTTACAAACGGAAAAGCGAAGTTGGTATACCCCCATCCTAAGATGGAGGGTATAAAAAACCAAATTATTTAGTTTTTTTTTAGTAATTTAATAACCACCACCGAAGGATGGGGTACATTAATTTTGCCATTCCGTTTGCAACACCTCGAAATATCAATTTCGGACCCTTTAAAGTATATATATTCTTGATCATCGTATAAATCTAAGACGATCTGGCCATGTCCCTCCGTCTGTCTGTTGAAATCACGCTACAGTCTATAAAAATAGAGATATTGAACCGAAATTTTGTACAGATTCTTTTTTTGTCCATAGGCAGGCAAACTTCATAGATCGACTATATCGGACTATATCTTGTTATAGCGCCCATATAGAACGACCTGGCTTAGCCCCATTTAAGCCGCCTTTATTATCCCATTGCGCTGAAATTTGGTTCAGTAAGTTGCGTAAGATCTCTCCACCTCCTTGTTCAATACGGATCGGCTCAGATGTAGACATAGCTGCCATATGGACCGATCACTCGATTTAAGGTCTTGGGCCCATAAAAGGCACATTCATTGTCCGATTTCCTCAAAATTTGGAATAGTGAGTTATGTTGAGCATTTCGAAATCCTTGTTCAATACAGCCCAGATCGATTCAGATTTAGATGAAGCTGGCATATAGATCGAACTCTCGATCAAAGGTCTCGTGCCCATTTATTTTTTTTTATTTTATATATTTTTTTCAAATGCTTTGCATACTGTCCACAATCTACAATGTAAATGAAAGATATATTAAAAACAGTAGTTTTGCATTAGCTGCCAAAACTTTTTTTATATCCATTTGGTGGCAGTAAAGCGATTTTCGCACTTATCTTTTTTTGTGGCTTGTAAATAAAAAATTTTAACGGAAATGTCGGTATCCTTCAAAATACTGTTAATCATTAAATGAAATTCGCACTTAAACGATTGGCCGTTGAAAGAGTTTTGTTTTGAATTTTTGGCAGAAATAACAAATTTGCACTTAAACGATTGGAAGGTTAATCAAAACTACTGTATCAAAGTCTAATATAAATCACCGAAGAAAAGTAAAACGGTAGTTGTTAAACATTCCTTCCTTTGTTTCTCGTAATGAATCTCATTGTTTTCCGGGGGCGGGTTACTGGCCCAGCGCCCCAACCGCATGGGTTTTTTTGGATCGTACATGTATCCATCGTTGTCGAGAGCCACTTACTACAAGATCCGACGCTCGCCTCCAGCCGCCCCAAACCTGGGAATCGACTCTGATGTTGAGATGTTACACATATAGCGAATAACAAATTCATATATTTTTTTCTTAGATGATTTTTGCTGCCACACCCTTGTTGCCATCCATAACAATTTATATACAATGCATCAAACTATTAAAAAAAATAACAAAGTAGAACAATTAAAAATCCATCAACTAAATGGTACTTTGATTGACCATCATTATACCGGATCAAAACAAACAAAGAACGCGCAATCTTATAACCAATTGTTTTTTATACTTCTTTCCCTAAAGTCTTGTAGTTAAAATGTTCAGTAACTATATTTCACTAATTCTTTTAATTCATGAGGTAAGTAAGCTCAAAAAATCTCTATTTTCCTTATTAAATTAATAGAAATCATACTTCAGTTGTATGCTGCAAAAATTACATTAAAATCTGTTCGCTGCATACAAATCGATGATAAGTTTTCACGCTTTGATTTGTGTGAAATGGCACGAGGTCCTAACCAAATCATGGGATTTTCTCTCATCTTACATTGGCTGAAGGGGCCCGTCAGTAATTGCAACGTCCATGTGAACATTTCTTTGCCACAATCATTAAGATTTCCTTTAATCGATTCAACCTGGGATGCTTGTGCTTTCATGAAAAATCCAAAAAAATTCCCTATGTTGGGTCGAATATTTGGTCACTTGAAACGTTTTACCAATATCAATCACACATGTCCCTATAACGTAAGTTTTGATCATTGCTTGGTAAATTTTTTATTTGTAAAATTTTTTTTACACTGTAGCATGATATCGTATTAAAGAACTTCACCCTGAATGATCAACCAACTTTTAGCATTCCCCGTGGTGTATATAATTTGGATACGACATATACAATCAATGGAAAACTAAGATATTCTGTTAATGGTATATTTGAATATCTTTGATTTAAGAGTTTATATACTATAGAATTCTCAAAAGAAAAAAATTGAAAACCTAAAAGATATAGGAAAAGTCACATTCTTGTTTATATACAAGAAGAACTTTTGATTGATGGCAAAGAACACAAAGGTCATGATAACAATAAACAATAAATTTTACCAAAATCGTTAATAAGATCTCAATTATAAATTGTGTTTTATTGCAATGCCTACATATTATAAAAAAATAATTTCACTACAAGAAAAAAAAAACTAATAAAAAATGTTTGGAATAATTTTATGAATATCACTTTTACAAGAATGTTTTACTTGAAGAAGTTTCACTTTACCACAAGTTGTGCTAAACTATGCATTGTTCACTAGTAAAATATGCTATACCCATTCTAATTTTAAGTTTTTTACCTAAAACAATTTAAGCTATTCATAATGTTTGGCTCTAAACTTCTTCAAGGAACACAATGCATTGATAATATTGAACTATATTTAGATTATTCAACTTAAAAATCAGTTTACATACATCAAACCATACATCATTCTGCTTAAAATAGAACAGCTTTACTATCAGCATTAAACAATCAACTCCGATATCATCAACAATTTAATTACAGTCGAATCCGTTTAATAGAAAACAGCAAAATACAAGAAATTTTGTTTCAAATATCCGATTATTTCCGTTATGCGAAATCCGGATAGTTGCAATACATTTCAATTAACCAAATTTTAGAGAATTAAGATTGTTTTGAATTAGCAGAACTTCAGTAAGTTAAAGGCTTTGTAATTATAAGATCTTGATCTAGATGCTGTAAAGCTAAAAAGAAACTAGTGCAATTAGTAGTAATTAGGCGTATTTGATATCTTTGAATTGTAACATTTTTGTTATCAATTTGTATTTCATTTAAGCGATTTTTCAATTAACCGGGTTTTCAATTAAGCGGAGTGAATTTTGTTAAAATTTCCTTAAAATCGATTAGCTCAACAGATTTTTTTCAATTAACCATTTTTTTTTTTAACTAAAAGTTGTTCAATTAACCGTATTCGATTGTACTTACCAAAAATATTCTCTTTACCCTAAGTAACCAAAAAAAACGTTCTACAATAATTTTGATCTATAATAAATCATATGACTTCATCATTATAATATCATAAAAGGAAGTTTAATTGGTTATACAATAGTATGGGACAATATTTATCTTTATAAGTCTCAAGCAAATGATGTCATTTTGGAAATATTTTCTCGCCTCAATTATACGTACATTATTTTTGAACTGTATCAAATATGTAGGAGTCTGTCTCAATAGAATAATTAGCAATTATCTGTAGAAATTTAATTGAATTAAGTTAATAAGACGAGGCCATTTGGTAAGGGAACTGGTGTTGAAGATGATTATGGTGGTGGGAGTTTCCACCGTTTACCACATACCAATTATCTACCAAAAATTAGTCACAAATGCAAATGATTTCATGATATGGATGATGATAATTTTAATAGTTATTCCATCATCATTATCGTCATCGTGGTCATGGTATCTATTGTTCCATTTGGAATGTTATGTATGACAGATAATATGGACCACACTTTCATGCTTATACTTGGGAACATAGTATTTTAATGTGATTTATTTATGACACCAGGCTATAAATGTTTCACTTCATTGGACTTTTATTGCTGTTTACCAAAATTGGTATTTTTTGTGGAAATTTCGTTTAAATTTGAAATATTCAGTAAGGGAAAGTTAAAAGGCTGGATAAAGAAAAAAGCTTTTTTCTAAGCACTCTTTATCTTTATAAATCATTTAATATTATTTTTTTACATTATTTTTTAAAAAAATTAATTTAGTGTCTTGGTCATAAACATTAAGAAAACGGTTATAAATATTAAGAAAATTGTCATAAATATTAAGAAAATTTTCATAGATATTAAGAAAATAATCATAAAATATTAAGAAAATATTTTTTTTGTTGTAAAAACATAGTGGCTCAGGAAATGACAACAATTTTTCTTCATTGTAAAACCATAGTGGCTCAGGAAATGACAATAATTTTTCTTTAATTTTTTTTCAAAATTAATTTTTTTATTTTGTTTTTAAAATAGAAATGAAGTCGCTTAAGGATAGCTACGATAGTGTTATAGATTAGGCGGTTAATAGTCCGCGTCTGTTTCCAATGAAGAGGTAGATCCAGAGCCCGGGCTTCGAAACTATTATCGCTAGGGTCATTTTGGTGATGACAGTTGTCGACAAGGTAGAAGAACAGGGCTGCAAACATAACAATAGTTGGAGTGGGATAGTCAATGGTCTGTTCAATGTTCTTGCGAAACTTCTTGGCTCTCTCTCCTGTTTGTGACGATGCAGGCTGGTATCAGGGCCGATATAGACTAAACGCCTTCGGGAATCAACGCTCAATTGAAATGCATCGTTGTGCGATAAAAAAGGTTGGTAAGATCTAGCCAGATGCAGCATTAGATTTAGTCAAGATGGAAGATATTCCTTCTCGACCAATGGCTCATGCTTGGATACCAAAAATTCCCACAGATCCTGAATCCGTACTTGGAAGACTAAGAGAATGATATCAAAATCTTTCAATCACCGACTGGAACATTGGTAGATTGAATGCGACTGATGGTGACCAGTGTCATGCAGTATTCCTACTAAACTCCAGCTGTCTCGCAGGCTTCGATAAGTATGAAGATGTTGTATCTTATGGATTCAACAAGTTGAAACCGAAGGTCTAAAGAAGCCGTGGGTTTGGGGAATCATGAGCAGTTGTTACTGAACACTTGCCGGAGGAACTATCAACCACATCGCTAAAGTCTGGCGGATTGCAAAAGACTGAAAATCACCCTGCCACGATCGCAACAGGTGGGGAAGGCATCGAAACGGGAGCCGACAAGCCCTGTATGGGTGGGTCATTCAGTTGCACTGGGCTCAAGGTGTGCGCCAGCGGGAAAGGTCGAAACTCAAAAAGTAGTTAGAGAGCAGCAACTACTGAAGCATCTAAGGAGGAATCGTCCACACCGCAAGTGTCCAGTGTCCTGAGGAAAAGTGGTTCACCTGATTTCTCACCTGCCCTTGGATGTGGAATTGGGACATCTATAAGGCTGAGTTAAGAAAATATAAGGGCGGGCCGAAAAAGGCTCAGAAAAAACCCTGGGTAGAATTCTGCAGCTCCGTGGAGGATACATCTAAGGCCTCTAGACTAAGGAAGGTTCTGTCCTCGAGACCTACCATGCTAATGACGTGGCTATTGGGGATAGGGGAAAATATCCCAGCACTCTTAGAGCTATACTTCTGAAAGCTCTGCGGGCAACAGCATAGTGGGCTACCGAAAGTGGTCTAGGTCTAAATACGTGCAAGACAGAAAAAGTTCTTTTCAGAAGGAGATACAAGTTATCTACTGCGGCACCTGTCTCGTTGGGAGGAGGGAATGTCTTAATGCCTCTGTACATTGTAGCTAGACAAATTACATCGGCCACTGTTGTGCGGCTAAGTGAGTTTTCCCTTTGGTCATACAGTGCCCAAGGACACTGCGTTATTCTTGATCAGAATATGAACATTGGAACTACAATATCCCTGTTAATGGAAGATCCATAGATTTCTATATGGATGGTTAGAGTCTAGACAACCAGGTGGGCTTTGGGGAGCACTCTGAAGAACTAGGACTGGCCATATCGAAAAGATTGACCATCGACCACTGAAGTATGTATCAAGCGGAGATAATTGCAATTAAAGAATTGGGGTAATGGCTTAGATGTTAAGTCATAACAATGATTGGCATAAAAATCTTCTCCAGCCAGACAGTCATTAAATCACTGGAGAACATATTTCTGAATTCAAATTCCGCCCTTGACTGTAGCAGAATTCTCAACGAGATGGCTGAATAGTTTAAAATTCACCTGTTCTGGGTGCTGGGCCACAGAGATATTCCAGGGATTTGTAGAGCAGGAGAGTTTGCGCGACTAGGAACTACTTTACATATTCCAGGGAAACTGGAATATGAGGGTTGGCCTTTGGCGACATGTAAGCTAAGTCTTCTGTATCAAGTCCGAGGGCAACGAATGAAAGATGGTCACAAGGTCACAAATTAGGGGTTGTGAACATTCCAAATTATGTGGGCTTATCAGGACTCGAAGAGGTCAACAGCTTTGCTGTCACTAGCTAGAACAGACGTCTCAGTCATTTTGTTCGTCATGACAGGTCACTGTCTAATCTGAAAACATGCTGGCATACTGAAGGTGGCCAGCAACGACTTTTGCAGAAGCTGTGAGGACATCGAAGAAGAAGGGACTACAGAACACCTTTTGTGCGGGTGTCCCGCACTGGCAGTCAGAAGGAGTTCCACATTAGATTCTCATTTCTTTGAGAACCTGTCTGACTTAGCGGATGTTTACATTCGAAAGTTACTGGGCTTTTTAAAGCGATCTGGATGGTTCAACGGTAGAAACTAGAAGGCTTTTTCCTTCTTCTGTTCCTGTGGCATCACAATGGATGGAAACGTCTAAGTGAATCTGATGGCAGACTGGCACTTTAACCTAACCTAACCTAAGCTAAGTTTTCAAGATTAAGTCCGAAGGGCAACGAATGATATATGGTCAAAAAAGGAGGATTGTGAACATTCGCAAATTATGTGGGCTTATTAAGACTTGAAGAGGTACACCGATTTGCTGTCACTGGCTAGAACAGACGTCTTTTCACTTTTTTCATTTTCAAGTTTTTTGTCTGTTAGTGCGAAGATCATTCAATTTTACAATTTATCTTTCTAGACGAACTGAAAGATTGGAAATCACCCTTTAGTTGTGAGGGTTTCAAGGGCCGTTCCAACGTATGTTGTACTCATAACGAATTTATTGCGAAAATGCCTCTATGATATTAAAACCACATTTACCACGCTCGACAACCCTGAATATTAGCTTTAATTTTCCCAATGCATGTGTTTTCGTGTAATGTCAGATTTTTTGTCTACACAATAACACTACTGTCATGATATACACATAATTCTGTGCATATGTAGGAAGTTGTATTGATGGCTTCTAATGCTTGAGACAACGACAATGGTTCTCGCTGTTGCTCCGTGTCCCCAGGTTCAAGCTCTGGCCGGGCTTTGCCAAATTTTCTCATTTTCAAGTTTTTTGCCTGTTGGGGTAGAAGATCATTCAATTTTACAATTTTTATTTGTTTCTCTTTCGCTGTCACTGTCTGATCGAAAAACATGTGGACAGACTGAAGGTTGCCAGTAACCAGTGCCAAGGCTGTGAGTTTGTCGAGGAAGAAGAGTCAATAGAACATCTGCTATGTGTGAGTCCCGCACTGGCAATCAGAAGCAGTTCCACTATACACATTCTTTATCCACATTTCTTTAAGAACTTGTTTGATTTAGAGGACGTGAACTTTCGGAAGTTGTTGGGCTTTTTAAAGCAATCTGGATGCTGCAACGATGGGAACTAGAAGGAATGGATGGACGAAAATTTCTAAGTGAGTCTGATGGCAAATCTAACCTATCTAAATTTTTCATGAACATTCCGTTAAGGAACAAGTAATACTTCTCTCATAGCAAAGAGTGCAGTTCAATTAAAGTTAAAGCTCAATGATGATAAAAGGATTCCTTATTTATGCCGAGTCCGAACGACTAGCCGCATAACAAATTTACTTGGTATAGAAGTTTTAACTTGGCAGGATATCTCACAATGTTGCCAGCATTTGTAAGGGAATAACCACCACTGACATGTTTATGCCGGGGTTTGAACCTTAGCGTTTGACGTCATAGGCGGACATGCTAACCGCTGCGCCTCGACCCAATCTAACCTACTAAATGTTGACAAATTTTTTTAAAAAAAAATTATGCCATAGTAGATAGGTACAGTAGGAATCTAAGAAATTTTTTTCAAAATTTATTTTAATAGAAAATTGTATCAAAATTTGTTTCGTTATTTATTTCTAAAATTTGTTAAATTTTACTTTAAAAAATATTTTTTTTAGAAATTTTTCATAAAAACAATTTTTAAATGCTTTTTAACAGAAATTTGTTCTTTGTTTTAGTAATTTTTTTTTTAAATATTTCCATTATTTTACTGTTCTAAGAAGTGCAAGAGATAGAATGCTTGAGATTTTTTTTGTATTAAATATTATTGTAATAAAGCTGTAAAAGATGAGTTCAATGGACCTAGACCGGTCCATTGTTCGTCATTTCCATGTGAATCGTTGCACACACAGTATTGGTACGAAACTATGCAGACCAATTTATTATTCAACACCAACAACGTGATACAGCATCATCATAGGCTGCAGAGAACGCCTCCTTATTATACCAATTTTGTTGAGTGAAAAGAATAATATGCGAGGGTCGCAAGAAAAGTTGAGAAAAAATTATATAAAAATAAAATAGAGCCAATATAGAAAACAACAAAAATAATAGAAAATTGTTTAAAATTATCTTTGGGATTTTTATGGTGTTTTGAAACTTTTGCTACCACCCTCGTATATGGTTTATATTACATTTTCCCCCCATAGCACAAATAGTTTGTCTAGAACAGCATGAGTCGCCTTCTGCTGCTGCCGTTGACCATAATAATGTTGCCGCGGACTTGTGCTGTTGCATGTACTCACACATAATTGTCGTCATTGGATGATGGTGCACTACATCATCATCATCATCATCATCATAATTAACATCATTGTCCTCAGACTCATCTATACCACTATGGTCCATGAGTGTGCCATCATTGTCGCTGATGATATAAAGAACATGTGTGTTAAAACAACAAACGATCACTATATTTAGTTAGTCGGTCTCCTTGCACCCATTTCTCATTATATGGCAAAATTTTTGCAGAATTATTTTTTCTAAAATTTCTTTGCCATGAGATCATTTGGTTTCATGGTGAGCCCGTATAAATAAATTCCAGAGTAGGTACTACACCCAAGTGATGGCTAGGATAAGTACACTGAAAGAAATCTAGAGGGGAAAGATCACTAAAATAAGAAATTGAAAAAAGCAGAAAATATGATGAATGTAAGCAGAAGCCAAATGCATTTCCCTTCACCATGCCATTTTTAGGGCAAATATTTATTGCTAATTTTCTTCGTGTACAACCACTCTTATTGTAGTTCTTCAGCACCCATCTAAAGAACAAATATAGAAAAATATTTCTTTGTTTACATTCCACGCCAAAGTGAACTCTGACGAGAGAGTTTTGTGTTATTTACGCACACACCAGGCCCATCAACGTCGTCTGTACAATATATAGCGATTTCAGTGATTCGTTGAGCAAGACGCGAATAGGCCTAAGCAATCTACGTGCTGGGTTAATGTTACAACTTCTACATAGCATTGTTTCCATTCATTAGGGTTTTCTTTTTGGATTGAATTGTTGCAAAATTGATTTTAGGAAATAAATAAAAAAACAAACAAATTGAAAGTTCAACTAGATACTTCATTGGAAATGTGTAGAGATGATTGCTTAAGCAAAAATTTTTTACAAATATGCGACTTGATAGAGGAAAAATCAAAAAAAAAAAAAATTGGGGAAGTGACACGCGAGATTCCTAGTGTACCCAACTACTATATCAAAACAATCATATATATGAAATATTTCCTATAAAAAGGCAATTTTTTTACAAAAAATATACGAAAATGCAACACTAATGAGAAAATAACGAAAAACAATAATTTTTTTTTCTGTAGAGCAAAGCAAGGTTCCTACTGCACCTATCTACTATACCAAAAAAATTACAGAATATGATATTTTTTCCAAATAACACAATATTGGAAGGATATATTGATAAAGCATACAAAGATTGAAAACCAAAGAGGAAATGGCGAGGACTTTTGAAAAATTTCAATGGAGCCATGCGAGATTCCTACTGGACCTACCTACTATATACTAAAAAGTGTAGAATGGGAAACCAGTTTTAAAAATATATATAATATATTTTCAGAGATTTAATCCCAAAAAGGAAAAACAACAAAAATTAAAAATTTTGTTTGTATACCAATCAATGTTCCTACTGTACCTACCTACTACTAACTAAATTTCCCATGAACATTCCATTAAAGAACTAGGCTTACTTCTCTCATATCAATGAGTATAGTTCGATTAAAGTTTAAGCTCAATGATAAGTGGTCTCTTTTTGATGACGAGTTCGAACGGCGTGATGCAGAGCGACACCACTCGGTAGAGAAGATTTAACATGGCAGGATACCTCATAAATGTAGCCAGCATTAGTGAGGGGATAATCACCGCAGAAAATTTTCTGATGTTCACGCCGGGATTTTAACCCAGGCGATCGGCATCATAGGCGGAGCTCTGCTAACATCTGCGCCAAGGTGGCCTCCTGCCTACTATATAAAAAAAATCTAAGAATATCATACCCTTTTTAAAAATATATATAAAAGATATACAGATATTCAAATACAAAAAGGAAACAGGAAAATTTACTAGATTTTTTTCAGTAAACCAATCAATGTTCCCACTGTACTTACCTACAGTGGGTAGAGTAGGTAGGTACCTACTGTACTAAACCTACCTACTGTACTAAATTTCAAAGATTTGCAGTCGTTGCTCGTCTCTGAGATTCTCGTTGAGGAAATAGCAGAGTATACTGAACACCATTCATGATGAAATAGCAGAGTATACTGAACACTTTTCATGTCACACATTGACACATGACGTTTGGACACAATTATCTGTAATGCAACGCCGACTGAAAACTTATTTCATACGATATCACACTTTACAGACGAAAAAAAAAACTTTGCTTTAAAAACATGAGTTCCGCAGGACACCCAAAAATTCGGCCGGGACGAATCTTGGGAACGCACCACCATCAGCTAAATATGTAAACAAAACATATTTAGTTGAAGGGTATAACACAGAATATAAAAGATGTACTAAATTTCAAAGATTTGCAGTCGTTGCTCGTCTGTGAGTTTTTCGTTGATGAAATAGCATAGTATACTGAACACTTTTCATGATGAAATAGCAGAGTGTACTGAACACTTTTCATGTCACACATTCACACATGACATTTGGACACAATTATCAGTGATGCAACGCCGACTGAAAACTTGTTTCATAAGATATCACACTTTACAGACGAAAAAAATATATATAAAACTTTGGCTTTAAAAACATCAGTTCCGCAGGACACCCAAAAATTCGGCCGGGACGAATCTTGGGAGCGCACCACCATCAGCTAAATATGTAAACAAAACAAATTTAATTGAAGGGTATAAGTTTATTCTACATGCCAAACTTTTGGCAAACCAGTAAAAATTAAAGCTTCTAGGAACAGAACAAGGATAATCAAGAGATCGGTTTATATAGGAGCTATACCAGGTTTTGGGCCGATGTGGATCATACTTGTCACAAAATTGCGGCTTGTAAGGGCTTAAGAAGTCAAATCCGGAGATCGGTTTACATGGGAGCTATATCAGGTTATGGACCGATTTGAACCGTACTTAGCACAGTTGCTGGAAGTCATAATGGAATAACACATGCAAAACTTCAGACAAATCGGATAAAAATAGTGGCTTCCAGGCGCTCAAGAAATCAAATCGGCGGATCGGTTTACATGGGAGCTATATCAAATTAAAGACCGAGTTTGGTCGTACTTGGCGAAGTTGTTGGAAGTCATAACAGAATACCTTGTCCAAATTTTTAGCTAAATCGGACAAAAATTGCGGCTTCCCGGGGCTCAAGAACTCAAATCGGAAGATGGGTTTATGTGGGAGCTATATCAGTATATAGACCGATTTAGACCATACGTGGCACAGTTGTTGGAAGTGGTAACAGAACACCGTATGAAAAATTTCAGCCAAATGCGGCTTATAAGGGCTCAAGAATTCAAATCGGGAGATCGGTTTATGTGGGAGCTATATCAAATTAAAGACCGATTTGGACCGTACTTGGCACAGTTGTTAGAAGTCGTAATAGAAAACCTCATGCTGAATTTCAGTCAAATCCGACAGGAATTGCGCCCTCTAGTGGCTCAAGAAGTCAAGATCCAAGATCAGTCTATATGGCAGCTATATCAGGTTATAAACCGATTTAAGCCATACTTAGCACAGTTATAGAAAGTCATAACAAAGTACTTCGAGCAAAATTTCAGTCATATCGGATGAGAATTGCACTCTCTAGTGGCTCAAAAAGTCAAGATCCATGTTCGGTTTATATGGCAGCTGTATCAAAACATGGACCGATATGACCCATTTGCAATCCCCAACGACCTACATCAATATTAAGTATCTGTGCAAAATTTCAAGCGGCTAGCTTTAAGCGTTCGACCGCTATCGTGATTTTGACAGACGGACGGACATGGCTAGATCGACTCAGAATTTCTAATGTACCGAACTACTATATGAAAAAGTCATAAAATTTTTTATTTTTTTTTTTTAACACGATTGGTAAAGGATTTATAGAAAAAACATTTTTACACATTTCTCTATTTAAATAAATTTTTGGTAAAGTTTTCATTGGAAAAAAAATTTTTATTAAAATTTCTTAAAAAAAAAAATTCAAAAAAGAGGTAGTTTTTTGTTCATTTGAAAAATTATATTATGTAAAAAAAATAATATTTAAATTTTAATGAATTTTTATTGGATACCCTTTATTGTTTTTCCCTTTAATTTCTTGTTATGGACAATATTTTCAATAGCATTTGTTATTGTCGACATTTTCGGGTCTTTTCTTTTTGGGGTTTCAATAACATAAATAATAATGTTTTCCCTTATAAGGCACGTTTTAGGTAACTGTTTATCCATATATGCCATAAAAAAATATTCATTTAATCCAAGTGTTGAACAACAATAGACTGCTGAATGGCCATGTTTTTTCCTTATTCAAAAAAAGTAAAAAAAAAATGCTATTGCCGTTATTGGAAATATGAGTCAGAAATGATGACAAGATTAAAAATAAACAAAATTTTTCTTTCAATTTGTAAAATCATGAAAATTCTTTGTACTCAAATTTAATTTAAAAAATTTAATACGAAATTCAGCACAAATTTTTGTTTTAATGAATCATTTCGGTAGCTATTGGGAGCAGCATATTTTTCTGTACCATTAAAAAAAATTTATTTTTATTTTAATGCTATCATCTTCAAGTTTTAAATCTATTTAAAAAAACTTTACAATGACTAAGACACTTAGAGTGTGTTCTATAAACAATGGACCTAAATTTTTTTTCTCATGACAGCCCCCACAATGTTTGTTCGCTCAGTATTTCCTTCATTAAATGTAAATTGTTGTCGCAACAGCCATGAAGCAGCCACAGCAACATGAACGCTGCCACAACAGCAAGCAACGACAATGGCCAATAGTTTGTGCGTCAGTCCGTCCGTCCGTCCGTCCTTCCTTCTGTCTGTCCCAGCAATGACAGCAACTGCTGTTGCAGCATAACCCAAATAGAAGACAACAACATGGTGAACTCATGGCAGAGCATAAAACCAAGAAAAAATTCAAGAAAATTAGACCACTTTTGCAACACATCGAGAGGCATAGAGCAGGAGCACTCAGCAGTCGGCAGTTCAACTCAGCTCCAACCTCAGTACTTGGCTTCATTGTTTTGTGAAAATCTTCGGTTTGAAAAAATCCCCAGTCAAAACTTTAACAAATGCTTAAATTTTAACTCAACAAACGCCTACGGCAAAATGTCGCATAGGCCCATAAACGGAAATAGAAATTATAATAGAAGATTAATGATCACATCGTCGTGCTGAATTTCAGGGGAGTTGCTCGTTCCTTCCCCAAAAACAGATGTTTTGGCAGAGAAGAGGCCAGCCAATGAATAGCCTTAAATGAGGCTAAAGAAAATAAGATGGATTACTTGGGAAACTCTGTGTATGTCAGATTGAGAAATACCTGAAACAGATTTCCTAAATCACCATAAAGGAGTAAAGAAATCACAAAAAGGGAAAGTAAGTCAATTTGAAATGATTGAGAAAAATTGTTGAAATTTGATGCTCATACAAAATATTGGCAGAAATTACCCCATTTTTTTGTCAAATTTGGTAGAAAATTTTCATTTTTTAAGAAAATGTCAAAATTTCATATTTATAGAAAATTTGTCAAAATTTCATTTTTATAAAATATTTTTTCAAAATTTCATTTTTATAGAAAATTTTGTCAAAATTTAATTTTATAGAAAATTTTGTCAAAATTTCATTTTTATAGACAATTTTGTCAAAATTTATTTTTTATTGAAAATTTTGTCAAAATTTCATTTTTATAGAAAATTTTGTCAAAATTTCATTTTTATAGAAAATTTCATTTTTATAAAAAATTTTGTAAAAATTTCATTTTTTTTAGAAAATTTTGCCAAAATTTAATTTTTATAGAAAATTTTGTCAAAATTTAATTTTTATAGAATATTTTGTCAAAATTTAATTTATATAGAATATTTTGTCAAAATTTCATTTTTATAGAAAATTTTTTCAAAATTAGTTTCTTATAGGAAATTTTGTCAAAATTTCATTTTTATAGAAAATTTTGTCAAAATTTCATTTTTATAGAAAATTTTGTCAAAATTTTAAAGCGAGGTATTTTGGTTTAATTTTTATAGACCAATTTTTTCAAAATTTCATTCTTAAAGAATATTTTGTCAAAATTTCATCTTATAGAAAATTTTGTTAAAATTAACCCGCTCCGCTGCGCCTTCTTTAACTCTCTAATATCTTTTGATGGTGGGGACACCTCGCCCTGAATGTGGATATCGAATTCGTGCCACTGTAGCCTATGTCCTCTTATGACGCTGAACGCCTGCGTTCAAATCCTTGTGTTTCTTCATTATTATTGAGTGGCTAAATATTTTATATCCTTCAACAATTGCGTTTTAATGGGAAAAATCATATACCACGATTTTGTTAATATAGTAGATAAGAACAGTAGGAATATCATACCTTCCTCCTTACCCCAAAGTACTTCCCAAAAATCAAAGTGGACCGATCGGAACAATATAGGATTCAAATGAAAGGTATTCAGGAGTAGGATACGAATTTCATTATAACGATTCAATTAGAAAGAGGAAAAAACCGTATATACAAGATTTTTTGAAATAGATGTAAACGACATTCCTACTGTCACTAACTACTGCATTAAAAAATCATTAAATAAGTTGTTTTCCTTTAAAACGCAATCACGTAAGGATATAAAATATACAGTGTCTCAACAATAATGAGGAAACAGCCCAAAGAACGAACATTTTAGCAGTGTAGAAAGAAGAGATTCCTACTGTACCCATCTACTATATCAAAAAGTTTAAGAAAAATATTTTTTTTTTATATAACCTTAATTTTTGAAGAGTATATTAAACAAATTTACAACAAGAGACAAGAAAAAGTAGAGTACAATGGATTTTTTGGATGCAGATATAAGCAATATTCCTACTGTCCTTATCTACTACTTGACGAAATCATTGAAATGGATTTTTTTTTTAAATAAAACGGTTTATTGTGCTTCAATATCTGGTAAGGGCACAATGGTGACCTCTTTTTACTCCTTAACATTATATTTTTTATAGAACCAAAAAAATTTTCAGGTAAGCAAGCCAAGGACTAGAGATTAAGTTTCTGGAGCCACTGTGCCTCACGCTTGCATGTAAAAAACAGATTTGGCACATACAGTTTAATCTATGAGTATAATTTTTAAGATTTTAATATAACTGCGTAAAATTGGTAAAAGAAGGCGTAGATTCTATACAGACGAATCTTGGCACTAGCAGCAAGTGGATTTAATACTGATGTTAATTTTGTGTTGAGTCTAATTTATAAACGCTTTAAAACTAGTTTTATTTCTTCATAATTTTTTTTTTTTTTGAGTTTTGTGTCATGTTGCTTTGTTTTTAATTCTCTACAGAATTTTTGAAATATTTTTATTTTCAAAACAAACTCAAACACTTTGATGACTAAATTATGACATAATACAGACATTGTGGTTATATGGCTACCCGCTTTGATTTTGTTTTCTGTTTAACTTATAAAAGATTTATGTTTTGGTGTTGCGCATGCAAATTAACACATTTTTTGTGTTTTTTTAGGCATTAAGGCGAGTTTGTCTAAATTTCATTAAAAATAGATTCATTTGGGTTTTTTTGTTCAAATTGTTACTCTTTGAGGTTTTTTTAGTCGCACTTGCTTTTGGATTATCTGCTGAAATTCGAATTTATAACCAATAAACAAAGGCGTGAATAACTTTGGCAAAAACTAAAAAAAAAAAAAAACAAAAAGGGAAACCTATAACACACCATTTGTATGGGATATGGATATTGAGGTGATTATTTTGTTTGTTAATTTGTTTGGAATCGTAGGCTACTAAGAATAAATCAATTCTCAAGGTTTGTTTATTTTCATGGCGTAGATAGATATTGCAAAACGCTCTAATGGAATGGAGATTTTTTTTCGCGCGGAGAATAGATAGACAGGTAATACTATAAAGGCAGACATTACAAAAGATGGGAAGTAAACAAGTTTTATTAAAAAACAAGAATCAAAAAAAAATCAAACTACCAGAAACGAACTGTGGATCCCTAGTAGGTGAAGAAGCTGACCTGTAATGAAGAACAATAATAGTCAAATTCCCAAAAACTTTACAAAAATCAAAACTTTCTTCAAATTGGGAATATAATAAACTCGAACTTCTAAAAACATCCAAACAACCAATCTTAAACTTTTTTTTTTTTTTTAAAAAAATTTTAAAAAATTTTGTAAATTTTAATTTTCATAGAAAAATTTTTAAAAATCAAAATTATAGGAAAATTTGAACAAAATTTTATTAAAAAAAAATTGTTCAAAATTT
This sequence comes from Stomoxys calcitrans, assembly GCF_963082655.1. NCBI lineage: Eukaryota > Metazoa > Arthropoda > Insecta > Diptera > Muscidae > Stomoxys > Stomoxys calcitrans. Next base: position 180,364,096 of record NC_081554.1, on the reverse strand, counting down.
TGTTTTTACAATTTTTTTTTTTAATTTTGTTTAAAAAAAAATTTAGCTGGCCCGAAGTGCTTCACTATACACAAGAGTGTTAGCGAACCCCTTTTGGGTCCAAATTTTAAAAGAATTTATGTTCCTAATTACGTTTCATTAGAACTCCATATTGTCCCATTCGGTGTACACGTCATATTTGGGGTATATATAATGGGGCGACCCTTGGGAATTCAACCCAAATTTTTATTTTCTTTCGTTTGAGTTCCATATTGACTTGATAGGCCTACATATTCATTAAGGGGTGGTTTTTAAGGTAGTTTTTGGGGTGGGGCGGGGAGTATGGCGGAAGTTGGGCGCAAGTTGGTGTGGGTTGGGTGGGGTGTCCAAGCCCCCTGGAACTTTTTATATTAGTTTCGTAAATTTCTCTCTCAAATATCTTTCGTTTTAGTCCCATATTGTGCTGATAGGCCTATATTTCTATTTTGGGGTGGGGCTGACCCCCTGGGAATTTTTTAATTTTTTTTTTTTTGGAAAATTTTTAAAATTTCTTTTCCTCGAAAATTTTGTCAACATTTTATTTATATACCAAATTTGATAAAAATTTTATTTTTAGGGAAAATTTTTTAAAAATATATATTTAAGGTAAATTTTAAGCCAAAATTTGATTTCTATAGAAAGTCTTGTCAAAATATATTATTTATAAAAAATTTTTTCAAAATATCCGGCCCGCTCTGCTGCGGCTTCATAAGCACCACGCGAAAAATAAGTTTTTTTCTTACTACCATATGTATCTCCCCAGTAAAATTTGTTTATCTACTACCAAATAGCTTTTATTGAACCCCATGTAGCCATCATTGACAAATATTTACATTATGGAAGGTGTTTTGGGGGGTAGGCAACCCCCATAATACCATATTTGCTATCTACTCTCGAAGACCTTTTATTTCAGCCCATATTATAATCATCGTCTAATATGCCTACTTGGTACGGTGTTGGTTTTGGGGGCAGCCCTCTTGTTAATTACAAACAATTTTTCATATTCAATAATCATATTTCTACTCTGCTCTCGAATACCTTTCATTGGATCCCCATAGTGTCCCATTTGGTTCGTTTTTGATTTTGTGTGGTATTTTTGGTGCGGATTGGGCTTAGGGCGGTGCCCTAGGTGCATGGATTCAAGCTTTCACATCAAATTCGTATTTTACTCCCGAATATCTTTCATTTGAGTCCCATACTGTCCCGATCGGTCCACTTTGATTTTGGGATGTACTCTTGGGACGGCTCTCTAGATACTTAGATCAAATTTTTACGCTACTCCCGAACACCTTTCATTGGCATCCTATATTGGCCCGATCAGTCCACTTTTTATTTTAGGCAGTAGTCTTGAGGCAACGCCCTAGGTATTTGGATCCAATTTTTTACACTATATGCGTATTCTCCTCCGAAAACCTTTCATTTGAGTCCCATATTGTCTTGATCGGTCCACTTCGATTTTTGGCGATACTTTTGGGGCGGTTTTGGCCCTTGAAGGCTTCCTAGGTACTTGGACTCAATTTTAAATATCATATTCATCCTCTACCTTTCATTAGACCTCTATATTGGACCGATCGGTTCACTTTTTATTTTGGGTGGTACATATTGTCCCGATCGATCCACTTTTGATTTTGGGCGGAACTTTTGGTGCGGTTTTGGGCTTTGGGGCGCCGCCCGTTGTACTTAGATTCAATTTTGACATCATATTCGTATTCTACCCCAGAAAACCTTTCATTTGAGCCCCATATTGTCCTGATCGGTCCACTTTGAATTTTGGCGGTACTCTTGGGGCGGTTTTAGACATTGGACGGCTCCCTAGGTACTTGGACCCAACTTTAAATACCATATTCATACTCTACTCCCAAATATCTTTCATTTGAGTTCCATATTGTCCAGAACGGTCTACTTTTATGCTTGGGCGGTTTTGGGGCTGAGGCGGTCAGATTTATACTCTACTTTTAAACACCTCTCATTTGATACCCATATTGCCCAAAGCGGTAAAAGTTTCCTGTTGGGTGGTGCTTTTGGGGGTGGGCTCCCCCACCAACATTATAAATGTTCTGTTTGGTGGTGCTTTTGGGGATGGGGTCCCCCACCAACATTATAAATGTTCTGTTTGGTAGTGCTTTTGGGGGTGGGGGACTCCCGACACGTAGGGTGGGTGGGTTATTGCTAAGAAATTTTGTCAAAATTTTATTTTTATAAAAATGTTGTCAAATTTTTAGTTCTATAGAAAATTTTATTTTTTAAGAAAATTTTGTCAAAAAAAGTTTTGTTGAAGACATTTTGACAAGATCCTATTTTTATACCCACCACCGAAGAATGCGTTTGCAACACATCGAAATAACCATTTCTGACCCTATAAAGTATATATATTCTTGATCGTTGTAAAAATCTAAGACGATCTAGGCATGTCCATCCGTCTGTAGGTCCGTTTTTCCGATCTTCTGTCCGTCAGTCTGTCTGTTGAAATCGCTCCACAGTCTTTAAAAACAGAAATTTTGAGCTGAAATTTTGCACAGATTCCGTTTATGTTCATAGGCAGGTTGAGTTCGAAGATGGGCTATGTCGGACTATATCTTGATATATATCAAGATATAGTCCGATATAGCCCCCATATAGATCCGCCGATTTAAGGTCTTAGGCCCATAAAAGCCACATTTATTATCCGATTTTGCTGAAATTCAGGACAGTGAATTGTGTTAGGCCCCTCGACATCCTTTTTCAATTTGAATCAGATCCGTCACGATTTGAATATAGCTGTCATATAGACCGATCTCTCGATTTAAGGTCTTAGGCCCATAAAAGCCACATTTATTATCCAATTTTGCTGAAATTCAGGACAGTTCAGCTCCGATCGGTTCAGATTTGAATATAGCTGCCATATAGACCGATCTCTCGATTCAAGGTTTTGGGCCCATAAAAGAAGCATTTATTGTACGATGTCGCTAAAATTTGGGACAGTGAGTTTTCTTAAACCCTTCGACATCTTTTTTCAATTTGGCCCAGATCGGTTGCGATTTGTATATAGCTGCCATATAGACGGATCTCTTATTTAATTTCTTGGGTCCGATTTCGCAAAAATTTGGAACAGTGAGTTGTGTTAGAACCCTCGGCATCTTTCTGCAATTTGGCCAAGATCGAACCAGATTTGGATATAGCTTCCATGTGGACCGATTTCTCGATTTAAAGCCTTGGCCCCATAAAAGGCGCATTTATTGTCCGATATCGCTAAAATTTGGGGAAGTGAGTTGTGTTAGGAACCTCAACATTTTTCTGCAGTTTGGCCGAGATCGGTGCAGATTTAAATATAGATGCCATATAGATGTTAGGCACCTCAACATCTTTCTGCAATTTCGTCCAGATCGGTTCAGTTTTTGGATATAGCTGCCACGTGGACCTATATCTCGATTTAAAGTATTGGCCCCATAAACGGCGCATTTATAATCCGATTTCGCTGAAATTCGACGCAGTGACTTATGTTAGGCTTTTCGACATCTGTGTCGTATATGGTTCAGATCGGTCTGTATTTGGATATAGCTACCAAAAAGACCAATATTTTGTTCTACAAAATTGAACAATGGATTGTATTGGGTTGCCCAAAAAGTAATTGCGGATTTTTTAAAAGAAAGTAAATGCATTTTTAATAAAACTTAGAATGAACTTAATCAAATATACTTTTTTACACTTTTTTTCTAAAGCAAGCTAAAAGTAACAACTGATAACTGACAGAAGAAAGAATGCAATTACAGAGTCACAAGCTGTGAAAAAATTTGTCAACGCCGACTATATGAAAAATCGGCAATTACTTTTTGGGCAACCCAATATTTATTATACCACTTAATGTCGGTGCCGAATTTGGTCCAATTCGGACCATATTTCGATATAGCTGATATGGGGGCATAAATTATGCATTTCTTACCGAATTATGAAGAAAGGTCGTTCACAAATATACCCGAGGAGGTGGGTATACAAAGTTCGGCCCGCCTGAACATAACGCTTTTTACTTGTTTTTAATTAAGTAGATGGGTACAGTAGGATGGGTACAGAGCAGCAAAATATCTGTATTATTTTGGTGGTTTCTGTGGCTAATAGATTTTTTTTGTATTATTTCGATATATACTTAATAATTTTCGAAGAACAATTTTAGACTTCTAGTGGCTCATTCAAATCTATATAACTCTCACATAGACCGATTTTCCCTTATATTGCCTTTCTTTTCTCCACTCGACAATTACAAACATTTTTCTATATATTTTTTATTATTTTTACCTATTCGTCGCCAACATTAAAGCATATGGTGGGCCATCCCAAATGCAATCCCACCTCCATCAAAGACACCCAAATGGTTTAAGCTCTATCTAACTTTAAACTAATCGTCTTCAAGGAAAAGTAGAAAAAAAATAGATAAAAAACGCAATACTTCAATGAATGAAAATCATTGCAATAATAAAAGAAAATAAAAACTTGTAGCTGTCATTAATGACAAACCTTAAAACAAAAAGAGACAAGATAAAGACAAACGACGCTAAGCACATATGGCGTAGATTCGCACCGTACTTTCTATGACACTTTCAAGAGGGGCTTTGTATTAAAAGGTATAACGAAAGGCAACTGTTAACTTTTTATTATAGAAACTGTTTTTTCTTTTTTTTTTGTCGTAATTATGGCATTAAATCAGCCTATTCGCTCGCTCTTAACTTTAAGGTGTGTGCTGCAATTTCACAAATATGGCTGGAAAATCAATAAACAGACAGACAGACGGATTCATCGCCCCACCGATAGACAGAGAGGCGTTTGAAACGCCACATTTCCAATAGTGAATAGAAAATTGCCAAGTAAATAACACATTATAAGCAATGACAACTGTTATATGCTAAACGTATAAACATTATAAATAGAATATTTTATTGTTTTTTTTCCATGAATTTTTTTTGAAAACTTTGAGTGAACTAATGTTATGTGATTTGTATTCTCCACAGAACATCCAAGGTATGGGTGTCATGTTTAACCTTTAAATGTCGCAGCCATGTCGCATGCCATCATTTCAATGGAATGGAAACAGATTGGACATATATTGTATGGGGATTGATTTATGGGGGATAATTGTGGTAGGGCAAAAAAGGAATCTAACGACTTATAACTGACAAAATTTACTATAGGAACAAAATGGTGATAAAATTTTCTATGAATTTCTGTAAATTTCACAATATTCTATAAAAATTCTATAAAATACTTTCGTTTATATAAATAAATATTCTATATAAACGAACTTGGTTATCTGCAATAGGGGCATCACGCCAACGTTCTACCACTGGACGCAAGGAACTGGATTTCACAGTGTATACTGTTACGGAGAGCCTTTCGCCTTTTGGAGGGCATGTCTAGAACGAGTACCGCTGCGCTGGATGAACACGGCCATTGTGAGGCCAGTGCTGACATAACAAGCTCTGGTATGGTGCAGGGTTGTGGAAAGGAGTATTCGCATCAGGGAGCTTCAAAAGGTGCAGAAACTGGTCTGCGTCGGGATAACGGGGGCGTTAAAATCCACACTGCAGGCATGTTTGAATGCAATGCTGAATATACAACTTTTTGGGTTCCATGTGGCGCTAAGTTACCTCATAAGCTGAGGGAACTTGACATGCAAAAAGAAGGCGGACACGGCCAATGCTCCATTCTGAAAGTCATGGATGCAGAGAAAAGGCTGAGGATAGTCTCAGACTATCTGTCGCCGATACCGATTCGAGAGAGTTTCTTTAAGGTTAATTTTCCCATAAGTGAGGAATGGGAGGTGGATGTTGTGTTTGAGTGGGAGTTGAGAGACCTCGGTCTTCACTGACGGCTTCAGGATGGAGTCAGGGAGGTGATTTGGGGTATGCTCAGAGACATTCGACATCGGCATGTCAGTTAAACTGCCGGATGAGAGATCCTGGATCTACCAACTTCAAAACTCAGAATATATGTGAACAGTACGGCGGCTCTCAAGGCCTTAGGACGGTGGACGGCGAGGACGGTGAAATCAAAGTACCTGGCGAAGTGTTTTGGGGTCCTGAACAAGCTCTGGGCTCATGACATTGTGATGGCCTGGATTCCAGGACACGTCGATGTTCTGAGGCCAGCTTTTGTCGTACTACTGAACATAGTAGTTCAGTGCGGAGGAGATGGGAGTCTGGGGATGGACGTCGGATTGCCAGAACACTCTGGGCTGCTGTCGACCAAAAGAGGACGAGAGAATAGCTGGTTCTTGATAAGTGGTCATAGAGTGCGATTGCAAATTTTGCCCATAAACATTCCATTGAGGAATATTCGCCGCAACGCGACACCTCTTTGTGGAGAAGTTTTTACATGGCTGCCATACCGAATGGTACAGTACCTCACAAATGTCGCCAACATTAGGAGGGGATAATCACCGCTGAATTTTTTTTCCTGATGTTCTCGCAAGGATTCGAGGCTAGACATTCAGCGTCATAGGCAGACATAGACATGCTAACCTCTGTGCTTCGGTGGCCTTCCATTGAGTGCGATTACAGGAGTCAAAATCGCGAACAACTGAATATAGTAGTTCAGTGTGGAGGTGGTGGCAGTCTGTGGATGGATGTCGGATTCCAGAACATTCTGGCCTGCTGTCGAGCAAAAGAGGACGAGAGAATAGCTGGCCCTTGATAAGGAGTCATTGACTGCGTTTACAGGAATCAGAAACGGACACTGTGTTAGCCTGGATTCCCGGAAACGTAGGTGTTTTGGGGAATAAACTGGCGGACGAGTATGCCAGGGGGCTGGCATACCTATCGCCGGTCTTGCACACATACTTTTGTTGAACTACTGAACATTGCAACACATTGAATTTTGAATTTTTGGACATCGGAGGGCCTAACACAACTCACTGTCCCAAATTTCGGCGAAATCGGATAATAAATGCGCCTTTTATGAGTCGAAGACCTTAAATCGAGAGATCGGTCTATATGGCAGTTGTATCCAAATCTGGACCGATCGGGGCCAAATTGAAGGGGGATGTCGAAGGGCCCTACACAACCCACTGTCCCAAATTTCGGCGAAATCGGAGAATAAATGAGCCTTTTACACATCCAAGACCTTAAATCGAAGATCGGTCTATATGGCAGCTATATCCAAATTTGGACCGCTTTGGGCCAAATCAAATCGATAGATCGGTCTATATAGGTGCTCTATCAAGATATAGTCCGATATAGGCCATCTTCGAATTTAACCTTCCCATGGACAAACAAAGAATCTGTGCAAAGTTTCAGCTCAATATCTCTATTTTTAAAGTCTGTAGCGTGATTTCAACAGATAGACGGACGGAAGGACATGGCTAGATCGTCTTAGATTTCTACAACGATCAAGAGTATGTACACTTAAAGAGTCGCAAATAGATATTTTCCTGTGTTGCAAACGGAATGACAAAATGGCTAGATCAACTTATGATGTCATGACGATCAAGAATATATATACTTTACGGGGTCCTTGACGCTTATTTCGAGGTGCTACAAACAGAATGACGAAATTAGTATACCCCATCCTATGGTGGAGGGTATAAAAATGATTGATTCAATTAATTTGTTAATTGAAAACAACAATTACAATAGTGATTAAAAATTGTTTAAGATTCAATTAAAAAATAATAATTGAATCAATGAATTTTCAATTCAATTAAAAAATTATAATTGAATCAATGAATTTTTTAACTGATAATGGCAACAATTTCAATCACGGCTTTAATTGATATTACAAAAAACATGATTTAATCAATTACTTTTTTAATTGAAAACTATTTATTCTGCAATTGAACATTTTTTGCGATTAACTTTTCATTGTATAAACCAATCTTCCAAATTTACTTCATGATATTCCAAAAAAACATGATTAAATCAATTAATTTTTTAATTGAAAACGTTTTTTTATCAATTGAATATTTCTTGCTGTTATATTTTCTGTGTATAAACCGATATCCCAAATTGCCTCCAGGAGTCTATAGGGGGAGCAATTATTATCAGATTTGGGTGAAATTTTGCATGTAGTGTTTTGTTATGACTTCCAATTACCATGTAAAGTATGGTCGAAATCGATTCATAACCTGATATGGCTGTCATAGAAATCGATCTCTTTGACTTCTTGAGCCTCTAGAGGGCGCAACTACTATCCGATTTGGCTAAAATTAGGAATGTGATTTTTTTATCACTTTTAACAGCCATGACAGGTACGGTCCATATCGTCCTCCTACATATTTGAAAAAGTCATTTGAAGAACTTGCCACATGAGATCCTTGGTGGCAGGTATATAAGATTCGACCCGGCCGAATTTACCGAGCTTTTACTTGTCCTAACTTTTTGGTGAACTGGCACCCATGGGTTATTCATGAAATTTTGTCTTCTATTACAACTCATTGCCTTTGGCAAATTGTGGTGGTATTATAGGAAACCCTAACTGTTTTCCAGTCATAATCAGGAAATTCCAATTATTTTTGTTGTTACATGAGCTATGCCATGGTTTTTATAGAAGAGTAGAGGAAGATTTATGAACTACAAAGAAAATATGTAGATATAATAGAAATAATAGCCGGCAATTTCTTTTTTCGCCCAAAGCAATAATGGCATACATAATGTCTTTTAATTAAAAACGCTCATCGAAGACAATTGATAGAGCGCTTAGGGAGCAGAGTAAGTAAAAAAAAATTCTGCAACAATTATATTATGAGCATATGCCATTTTCGCATTACCGTATAAATTGTCCATTATTATGGAAATTTTTCATAGGAATTATAATTAAGATTTTCCGGTTGACAGGAAGCAAAAGAAAAAGATGTAAAGGGGGATTTAAATTATACAACTAAGAAAAAGAAACGAATTAAGGTGGATTTTCTTAAGATATCTGAACCATATTAAGGTCGGATATCGTGAAGCTCAGAAAAACTCACTGTTTCAAATTTCAGCGAAATCGGGTTATAAATAAAGTTTTTATGGGCTTTAGTCCCCTTATCGGCAACTATATCTAAATATAGTCCGATCTGAACCATATTTAGGTCGGGTGTCAGGAGGCTAAAAATAACTCACTGTTTGAAATTTTAGCGAAATCTGTTAAAAAATAAAATTTGTATGGGCTTCAGACTCTTTATCGGCAGATCGGTCCATATGACAACTATATCTAAATATAGTCCGATCTGTACTATATTTGGGTCGGATGTTGGGAGGTTTAAAACTGCGCACTATTCCAAATTTCAGTAAAATCGGATAAAAGTTAAAGCTTTTATGGCCTTCAGACCCTTTATCGGGAGATCGGTCTTTATGACAGCTATATCTACATATAGTCCGATCTAAACGATATTTAGGTCAGATGTAGGGAAGCTTAAAATAACCCACTGTTTTGAATTTCAGCGAAATCGGGTAATAATTTAAGCTTTTATGGCCTTCAGATCCTTTATCGGGAGATCGGTCTATATGACAGCTATATCTAAATATAGTCTGATCTGAACCATATTTACGTGAGATGTCGGGAGGCTTAAAATAACTCAATGTTTTAAATTTTAGCGAAATCGGGTAATAAATAAAGCTTTTATGAGCTTCAGACCCTTTATGGGGAGATCGGTCTATATGGCAGCTATATCTAAATATAGTCCAATCTGTACTATATTTGGGTCGGATGTTGGGAGGCTTAAAACTGCGCACTATTCCAAATTTCAGTAAAATCGGATAAAAGTTAAAGCTTTTATGGCCTTCAGACCCTTTATTGGCAGATCGGTCTATATGACAGCTATATCTAAATATAGTCCGATCTGTACTATATTTGGGTCGGATGTTGGGAGGCTTAAAGCTGTGCAGTATTCCAAATTTCAATAAAATCGGATAAAAATTAAAGCTTTTATGGCCTTCAGACCCTTTATCGGGAGATCGGTCTTTATGACAGCTATATCTACATATAGTCCAATCTGAACGATATTTAGGTCAGATGCCGGGAGGCTTAAACTAACCTACTGTTTTAAATTTCGGCGAAATCGGGTAATAAATAAAACTTTTATGGTCTTCAGGCCCTTTATCGGGAGATCGGTCTATATGGTAGCTATATCTAGATATAGTCCGATCTGAAACATATTTATGTCACTTGTTGGAAAGCCTTAAACTACTCACTGTTTCAAATTTCATCGAAATCGGATGGAAAATAAAATAAAGAAAATAAAGAAAATAAAAAGGCATTAGACCCTTTATCGGAAAATCGGTCTATATAGCAGCTATATCAAAATATGGTCCTATTTGGCCCGTTCAAGAACTTAAACAGCGTGCATCAAAAATACGTATCTGAGCCAAATTTTTGCTCAATGTCACAATTTTTGAAGGCTCTAGAGTGATTACAACAGACGGACGGACAGACACACGGACATCCTAAAATCGTGTTAAAATTTTACGACGATCCGAAATATTAATACTTTGTAGGGTCGGAAATTGGTATTTCGATGTGTTGCAAACGGAATGACTAAATTAATATACCTTAATTAATTAATATTATTATTAATATCCTACGGTGCTGGGTATGAAATTTAAATTGTTGCGCTCTGTTTATTAGTATGTTTGTCTGTTTCGTATAGACTCAAAACTGGCTGAACCGAGAGATCGGTCTATATGGCAGCTATATTCAAATCTGGACCGATCTGGGCCAAATCGACGAAGGATGTCGAAGAGCCTAAAACAACTTACTGTCTCAAATATCCCCAAAATCGGACAATAAATGCGCCTATTATGGCCCCAAAACCCTAATCGGAGGATCGGTCTATATGGCAGCTATATCCAAATCTGTACCGATCTGGGCCAAATCGACGAAGGATGTCGAAAAGCCTAACACAACGAACTGTCCCAAATCTCGGCGAAATCGGACAATAAATGCGCCTTTTATGGGCACAAAACCTTAAATCGAGAGATCGGTTTATATGGCAGCTATATTCAAATCTGCACCGATCTGTGCCAAATTGAAGAAGGATGTCGAAGAGCCTAATGCAACTTACTGTCTCAAATTTCCGCAAAATCGGACAATAAATGCGCCTATTATGGCCCTAAAACCCTAATCGGAATATCGGTCTATATGACAGCTATATCCAAATCTGTACCGATCTGTGCCAAATTGAAGAAGGATGTCGAAGGGGTTAACACAACTCACTGTCCCAAATTTCAGCAAAATCGGATAATAAATGTGGCTTTTATGGGCCTAAGACTATATGGCAGCTATATCCAAATCTGGACCGATCTGGGTCAAACTATCGAAGGATGTCGAGGGACCTAACACAACTCATTGTCCCAAATTTCAGCAAAATCGGATAATAAGTGTGGCTTTTATGGGCCTAAGACCCTAAATCGGAGGATCGGTCTATATGGGGGCTATATCAAGATATAGTCCGATATAGCCCATCTTCGAACTTAACCTGCTTATGGACACAAAAAAGAATCTGTGCAAAGTTTCATCTCAATATCTCTATTTTTAAAAACTGTAGCGTGATTTCAGCAGACAGACGGACGGACATGTCTAGATCGCCTTAGATTTTTACGCTAATCAAGAATATATATATACTTTATAGGGTGGGTCGGAAATGGATATTTATATGTGTTGCAAACGGAAGGACAAAATGAATATACCCCCATCCTTCGGTGGTGGGTATAAAAAGTACTACATGCACTAGTACCGCACCGCCCGACTTTTGCCTTTCCTTACTGGTTTAATTAATTTAAGTGCAAATTTTTTCATTTCACTTCATAGATGTTCAGCTAAAATGCAATGAGCTTTTATCTTTCCAAGGTTGCTGCCATCATTCTTACTCATTTCGATATAGTTTGAAATTCTCTACTGATTACAGAAAGAATAGTTACAGAAAAAAGTATCACGTTAATGCATTTCCAAGTAATGAAAATTAATTAAAAATCAATTTATATCACAAGAATAGCAAAATTCCTATGTAGTGAAATCCACCTGCAACCTTTAGCCCCACTCGTTAGCCCTTTGGCAAATGTTTGGAATGTTGAGTTGAATTGAGCTATAGGATGACGTTATTAATAAATATTAATTGCTCGTGAAAAAATCTAAATGAAAAGCTACGCCAGATGTTGTTTTGAAATTTTCTGTATTTTTTTGCCGATGTTGTTTTCATCGCCTCTACTCTCGTAAGAATTTCCCTAGACGATGATGAAGCTGCTGCTCTGGAAAAATTTTAATTAAACCCATACACGTTTCTTTTTTGTTTCTCCACAAAGCCAGGCACTTGTTGTACTTACAGCTAAATGAAAACTCATAAATTATATGTACTTGAAACATATATGCATATATACAGGGTGGCTGATGAAAGCCGCTACCAAAAAAAAATGTAATAACTTTTTTTCTATTTAATAATAATAATTTAATAATTAATTTAATTAATTAATTAATTTATTTAATTAATAATAATTTAATAATTAATTTAATAATTTAATTTAACATGAATAAAAGAAAAATGTATTCCATACACCGAAAAAAAAATGTAGCAATATTCATCATTGTAGCAATATTCATCAGCCACCCTGTAGGAGAATTCATAAATTGGAAAATAAGGCGCTATATATTACATTCCATTTAATGCATATTAAGCTTTTAATAAGTCTCTGACCTTTGTGTGAGCTGTATGTCTCTATGTAATTTAGGGGCGTTGTAAGCTCTGATAGAAATTATCGTATATTATAAATTATCTTATAAATATGCTGGGTTTTTTTTTTGTGAAATCTTGTTATTGTCATTAAAATTTGCATGTTTTCGGGTAATTATTATAGATGACTGAAATGGTGGTCATTGTCAACCCGTCAGCTGTTGTTTTTTCTAGATAACCACTTTGTATGGGAAAATGATCTCAGATTTCTATGAACTCATCATGCGAATGGGATGTTCAGTATATATCAATTTATTTTAAGCAAAAAACAAGTAAAAGCGGGCTAAGTTCGGCCGGGCCGAATCTTATATACCCTCCACCATGGATCGCATTCGCGAGCTCTAGCCACGGTATCCCTTTTTAGGCAAACAAAGAATAAACGAAAAGAATTGCTATGTTATTGGAACAATATCAAGTTATGGTTCATTTCGGATCATGATTGAACTGAATATTGGAGACCATAGTAGAAGTCATTGTGTAACATTTCAGCCAAATCTATTGGGTTGCCCAAAAAGTAGTTGCGGATTTTTTAAAGAAAGTAAATGCATTTTTAATAAAACTTAGAATGAACTTTAATCAAATATATTTATTTTACACTTTTTTTCTAAAGCAAGCTAACAGTAACAGCTGATAACTGACAGAAGAAAGAATGCAATTACAGAGTCACTAGCTGTGAAAAAATTTGTCAACGCCGTCTATATGAAAAATCCGCAATTACGTTTTGGGCAATTGCGGAATTGGGAATTGAGCACTTTAGGGGCTGAAGAAGTAAAATAGGGAGATCGGTTTATAGGGGAGCTGCACTAGGCTATAAGCCGATTCATGCCATTTTCGACACGCATGTTAAAGGTCATAAGAGAAGCCGTTGTACAAAATTTCAGCTAAATCGGATAAAAATTACGGCCTCTAGTGGCTCAAGAAGTCAAGACCCAAGATCGGTTTATATGACAGCTATACCATATTTAGCACAGTTGTTGAAAGTGATACCAAAGCACTACGTGCTTTACCATAGGCTATCCTAAGGATGACCTATGGTAAAGAGAATATAAATAAGTAGTCAATTTAAATTTAAAGGGCGGGAGCGAAGCGAAAACATATTTGCCGGAGCAGAACGGAGCGGAAAAATGATAACCGCTCTGGATCTCTGGTTTTGCTGGACAGGAAATTGAACTTAAAATCCAACATTTTAGAAAAGCGCAAGAAAGGCAACTTTTGCCCTGCACACCTGCAAGAGAGCCATTGACAAAAAAGAGGGGTTCTAACCGCGTGTCATGCACTTGGTTTACACTGCAGTTGTCAGACCTATAATGCTGTATGGTGTTGTGGTGTGGTGGACGGTGCTTAAAAAGTCCAACTACTGTTCAATACTCAGCCGGAACCAGTTTGTGGATCACACAGCCGCACTGAGATCAGATAGCGTAGTCTATCTGATGCACTGAATTTAATGCTACACCTAATGTCTCTGAACAGTGTGGCTAGACAAATTGCTGCGACCATTGAACAGGCATCTCAGTGATTGGGTCCGTCATGACAGATTGCTGTTTGATCGGTAAACATGCTGACTGACTAAAGGTTGCTAGTAACGCCTTCTGTAGCACCTATGAGGACATGGAGGATGAGGGGACTATAGCATATCTGCTGATTTGATTATATTTGGTTATAGCTGCCATATATCCGATATTCCGATTTAAGAAATTTGCGTCCATAGAAAGCTCATATGGTTTTCATAAATACCCATCTCCCGATTTACGATATTGGGCCCCTTGAAAGCACATTTATTGTACGATTTCGCTGAAACTCAGCACAGCGGGTTGTTTAGGACCCTCGACATCCATTTTGCATTTTGATATAGTTGCCATATACAACAATCACTCGACGCAGCGGCCCATTTATCACCCATTTTTGTTGCAATTTGGCTTAGTGGACAACAAATACCAAAGTATGAACGTCAATAGGACGAAAGATTTTGGTAAAAATCGGTTCAGATACAGACATAGCTCCCATTTATATGTATCGCCCGATTTGCACTTTAATGGCTGTAGTACATACAATTTTCAACCGATCTGCACAAAAGTTGACGTGGATTGTTTTCTTACTAATCCTAACATATCTGCAAGATTTCATCAAAATCGGTTTAGATTTGGATATAGCTCCCATATATATCTATTGCCCGATTTGCTCTTAAATGGCCGTAGTAACTAAAATTTTCAAACAACCTGCACAAAATTTGGCACGGATTGTTTTGTTACTGATCCTAAAATATCTGCAAGATTTCATCAAAATCGGTTCAGATTCAGATATAGCTCCCATATATATGTATCGCCCGATTTGCACTTAAATGGTCGTAGTAACTCAAATTTTCAACCGACCTGCACAAAATTTGACACGAATTGTTTTATTACTGATCTTAAGCTATCTGTAAGATTTCATCAAAATCGGTTCAAATTTGGATATAGCTCCCATATATATGTATCGTCCGATTTGCACTTAAATGGTCGTAGTAACTAAAATTTTCAACTGAGATGCAAAAAAATTACCGTGGATTGTTTTGTTACTGATCTTAACCTATCTCAAAGATTGCATCAAAATCGGTTCAGGTTTGGATATAGCTCTCATATATATCTATTGCCCGATTTGCACTTATATGGCCATAGTAACAAACATTTTCAAACGATCTGTTCGAAAAAAGTCGGTTCAGATTTTGATATGTCCATAGTGGCATGGGGCGGATTAATATCTGCACCCTCTTTTTAACCTAACCTATAGACTTTTTTAATTACAATGGGAAATACGTCAAATTTTTCGATAGATAAATTATAAAACCTATTTTTATAGAATTTTTTAATTTTTTTTTTTTTTTTTTCATGGATAATTTTTTGCTTTTTTTCCCCAAAGAGGTGTTGGGTCCGTCCTGGCTATAAAAAGGAACCGAATGAGCTTAAACTTGAACCGGACATAACTTATTGATATGTGAGAAGTTTTCCCCTGTTCCATAATGGAATGTTCATGGGCAAATTTGCATTTACTATGCAAACTTTAACTCAGTTCCTTAAGACATATCAAAACTTTTGCAATAGGAAATACATACATACTTGTCTTTATATAGAAGGGTAATATTATTTTCATGGTGGGGTACATACCTGAAAAGATAAGAAATATGAAATTAGTATTTGGATGACAAATTATGTATATCAACATATGATAAGTAAATTAAGACAATAGAATAAAAATGAGTACAAGAAATAATATAACAATGAGCTCGATAGACACATACCTTTCAGCAGACAATGCTATATAAAAGACTTCAAACCAAACAAACCCATTTTATTTATCAATTTTGAGAAGATTATTGTACCCAAACCCACTACCTTCAATGAAAAGTTACTCATAGTTGCAAATAAAAGAGGAGAGTTCGTGTCGCATAGGTAAACATGTCCATATATGACGATATAGGATTGAATTCGAAATCTGGCGCTAATTTTGGAAGCAACTGTAAACGATGGTAGCCGGGCAAAAACTTCTCTAGGAAAAGGTGCTGCTCAGCTGGACGCTGTTTGTGCTCGGGTTGTTGGTAAATTGCAAATTTAGCCCCTGAACATTCTATTAAGGAACAGGGGCAAACTTCTTATATATCAATGAGTGCTGTCCGATTCAAGTTTAAGTGAATTGATAGGGGGCCTCTTTTTTTATAGCCGAGTACGAACTAGAGCTGGCAAAATATCGATGGTACTATCAGTATTTAAATTTTTGACTTAATATCGATTGGTATTTTTTCGATGGATACAATCGCAAAAGTTAATTTTTTTGAAAAAATAGGCAATCCGACACTGAAAGTATCCTTTAAAACACATTGCACCTATAGAGGGCGCTATTCTCATCTAATTAGACTAACATTTTGTACAATGATTTCTCTCAAGACTTCCAATTGACTTTATTAACCTTGGTTTTATTTGCTCTGTGCATTGAAATTGCTTCTACATAAATTGATCTCCTGATTTTAAATTCTCATTTTCGCTTGAAATAAAGGTGATGGGATATTAACGATAGTATCGATACCATCGATATTTTTTACTAAAACTATCAAAATATCGAATGTTGCGATCAGGTAGGTTGGTAGGCTGGTCTCAATTTTTGGTAGGTTTTTCCCAACATATAAATGCCAAGTTATATGTTGGTCAAAATTATTTCACTTCTTGCCGATATTGCACAGAAAAAATTTACTCTGAAAAAAAATCAACTACCGAAATTTGTATGTGAAGCTTTAAATTCTCAACGAATTTTAACATTGAATTGAAGACTATATGCTGAAGTAAGTTTGTGGAGACTTGACAGACAAAATAACTGAAATTTTGTGGATTTACAACAAATTCTTTTGTTGAGTTAGTTACTAAAATAAGCGTACTGCCATATAGCACACAAATATCCAATGCGATTAATCAAAAAAAAAAAATAGTTTTTACATTTTTTTAAAATCTAATCGAATAAATTAGGCTAGAGGATGCGTGCAAGACTACCGAACATGAAATGATGAGTTCAAAGGCGGATAAATTAATAAAATTGGATTTTAGGATAATAGTAGAGAGAGTGATAGAGAAAAAACCTGCGAGCAAAGCAGTAAAAGAACGCATCGCGAACCGAACAAAAGAAATAAAACACCACCACACCGTAGCTATGCAGCTAAGCACATGTGGAGGCTGATTAAATTTTTTTTCTTGCTTATAGACATATTGTTGTTGTTATATATTGGCTTGCAAGGAGTGCATTTCAACAAAAAATTTGCACTTTAGGTCGTTGAAATTCAAAATAAATTGTTGCAGGAAAATTAACAAATTTCGTCGTCGTTTTTTCGACAAAAGTTGTTGGTAGTAAATGTATATTCTGTATCCCTGAAATAGGGTGATCCAAACTCAGCACAATTATTCATTGAAATCGAGACAAAAGTATATACGACTCTTATGAACTAAAGATTTCTTATCGGGAGATCGATATATCAAGATATGGACCATCTTTGAACTTAAGGCAATTGAGTGATTTCATCATTTATACTTACATTTTGCATGTTTGAAAATGTATTATTTGATGTATTGCAAATGGGATAGAAAAACAGCCAACGCTTTGGTGGTGTATATAGAAACATATACCACATTTTTGGCTTGTAGGTAGGTATGGGTCGGGTCAGAGTTTTCTTAATTTTTGGTAGGAAATAATTTTCTTGAGTGGCAACACTGGTTGCGAAAGGTGTGCCGCTGCGACACCTCTTTGTGGAGAAGTTTATTTATGGTTGCCATACCAAATGCTACAGTATCTCAAAAATGCCACCATCATTGGGAGAGGATAAACATGCAGCCATGCTAAGCTCTGCCCTACGGTGGCCACCCAAGCATGGCTTAAAAATGACATTTGTGGATGTGGGAAAATTCTAGCCTCAACCCATAAAAGAAATCATTGTAGATACATTTTCTAGAAGCTACCTTTCCATATCCCTAAAAGTTGATAGTTAGCTTACAAGTCTAACAAGTTCTTCTTATAATCGATTTTCTTCCCCCCAAACACTTTAAAGACTTTATTTCTCCCTAAGCAATCAAAACTATCTACATTGGCACATTTTTTTGACAAATGTGTTATAACCGCAAAACCCTTGACATATTGAGATGGTCAACGACAGCAAATGTGACAAATGACAAACATCCCCATCGATACATACAATTACTACTTTGCATATCAACGATAATTAGCACAACCTTTCTTCAGCTTATCGATAATATCGATACAGCTGACGAGCATGACGAAAGGCAAAAATGTCAGAAAGAAACAAAACAACAGGGGAGGCGTCAAGTAGTAGCAAACCGAGGTATACTGACAAATTATATGTTACTGTTGGTAAAGTAGAAAAACATGAAGGATAAGTTAACAGTGGTATGAAAATGGAAATTTGTGAAATTTTATTTCTATAGAAAACAAGTAAAAACTAGCTAAGTTTGGCCGAGTCGAGTCTTATATACCCTGCAACATAGCTCGCATTTGGCACTTTCTTTGAATGACTTTTTCAAATACAAAAGAGATACAACTACAGATACAGATGAACTTGTAAAAAATAAAGAAATACTACGTTTAAAATTTCAGCCAAATAATTGGTCCCCTAGAGTCGCAAGAAGTCAAATTGGACGATAGGTTTATATGGGAGCTATAGCAGGTTACAAACCAACCGATCTACACCAATAGAAAGTATTAGCACAAAATTGCAAGGAAATAGCTTTACTCTTTTGAAGGCTAGCGTGTTTTGGAAAGACAGACAAATGGACGGACAGTCAGACGGACGGACAGTCAGACGGACGGACAGTCAGGAGGATGGACATGCCCTCATCCCATGCTGGAGGGTATAACTTGCTGATCTGTCTGAAAAACTCACAAATCTTACCAGCACCAGTATGGAGATAACCACTGCTGATATTTTTAACCTCTAAACCACTATGGCCACAATATTTGTCAACATTTAATTACACCCCACTGTTTTACTGTGGGGTGTATTGCAACAACAAATTACACCACAATTTGCTTTATGCGCAACCAGCAATTGTTGCTAATGTTCTTCTGTATCATTTGCATATTTGTGCCAATTACCCAACTGCCAGACAGACAGACATATGAACCTAAAGAAGACTTGCGATGTTGATATGACAGGAACAACGATGGGTTACTTGTTGTGTAATATTCTTGGTATTTATAAGGTATTTCCGTATGAGGGGTTGGTACTAAGTAAGGGAATTTAAAAAACGAAAAACAACTAAAAACGTGCCAGGCCAGGCAGAATCTTGGGACCCACCCACCCGACCAGGCAGAATCTTGGGACCCACCAATTATAGACTGATTTGGACCGTTCTTGGCACAATTGTGGGAAGTCGTAACAGAACACTTCGTGCAAAACTTAAGCCAAATCGGACAAAATTTGTGGCTTCCGGGGGCCCCAGAAGTGAAATGATGTGATCGTCTTATATGGGAGCTTTATCAGGTCATAGATTGATTTGGACCGTACTCAGCATAGTTGTTGAAAGTCGTAACAGAACATTTCATGTAAAATTTAGACCAAAACGGACAAAAATTGCGGCTTATAAGGGTTCAATAAATTAAATCGGGAGGTCGGTTTATATGGGAGCGGATATCTTTATTCGTTCGACCGCTATCATTACTTCCACAGACAAACGGACATGGCTAGATCAACTCAGATTGTCAAGTCGATCAATAACATATATACTTTATAGGGTCTCAGATCAATATTTCGAGGTGTTACAAACGGAGGCTACCGTAGCGCAAAGGTTAGCATGTTCGCCTTTGACGCTGAACGCCTGGGTTCGAATCCTGACGAGAACAACAGACAAAATTATCAGCTGTGGTTTTAAGCGGCGGTTCGTTAGACCGCTATCATTATTTACACAGACAGATCGACATGGCTAGATCAAATCATATACTTTATATACCTCAGATCAATATTTCGAGGTGTTACAAACACCTTTGACTTAATTGGGTTATTTGACTTAAACTGACTTAAATAAAGCTTTTAAGCCCATTAAAGCTTTATTTATTACCTGATTCCGCTACAATTTGAAATAGTGAGTAGTCTTAAGCCTCCCGACATCTGACCCAAATATGGTTCAGATCGGAATATATTTATATATAGCTTCCGTATAGAGCGATCTAATGATTTAGGGTTTCAAGTCCATAAAAGCAGCAATTATTATCCAATTTCGCAGAAATTTGGGACAGTGAGTTATGTTAGGCCCCTCGATATTTTTCTGCAATTTGTCTCAGATCGGTTCAGATTTGGATATACAATAGCTGTCATATAGACCGATCTCTCAATTTAAGGTTTTAGGGCCATAAAAGGCTCATTTATTGTCCGATTTCGCTTAAATCTGAGTCAATTGTGTAAGGGCCCTCGACATCCTTGTTTTATTTGACTCAGATCGGTTAAGATTTGCATATAGCTGCCATATAGACCGACCTCTTGATTTAAGGTCATGTGGTCATAAAGGTCCCATTTATGGCCCGATTTCGCTGAAATTTGGTATAGCGCGTTGTGTTAGGGCCCTTGCTATCCCTGTTCAATATGGATCCGTCCGTCTGTCTGTTGGAAGCACGCTAACTTTCGAAGGAGTAGAGCTAGGCGCTTGAAACAAATACTTTTTATTAGTGTAGGTCGGTGGGGATAGTAAATGGGCCATATCGGTCCATGTTGTAATATAGCTGCCATATAAACCGATCTGGGGTTTTGAATTCTAGAGCCACAATATGAGCCAATTTTTAATCGATTTGGCTGAAATTTTGCATGACGTGTTTCCTTATTATTTTCAAGAACTGTGCTAAGTATGGTTGAAATCGGTTCATAACCTGTTATAGCTGCCATATAAACCTATCTGGGATCTTGACTTCTTGAGCCTCTAGAAGGCGCAATTATTGTCCGATTTAGCTGAAATTTTGGACGGCTTCATTCTTCATGACCTTCATCATACGTGTCAAATGTGGTTTGAATCGGTCTATAGTCTGACATAGCTACCCTTTAAAACTATCTCCCAATTCTCATTCGATTTGAATCATGACTTCTTGAACCACTAGAGGGCGCAATTTTTATCCGATTTGGCTGTAATTTAGCATAACGTGTTTTGTTATAACCTCCAACAATTATGCCATATATGGTTCACATCAGCCATAATTGCCATATAAAACGATCTGCGATCTTGACTTCTTGAGCCTATAGAGGGCGCAATTATTATCCGATTTAGCTGAAATTTTGTACCACGGCTTCTCCCATAACCTTCAACATACGTATCAAATATGGTCTGAATCGCTTTATAGCCTGACACAACTCGCCTTTAAACCTATATCCCAATTCTTATTCGATTTGAATCATGACTTCTTGAACCACTAGAGGGCGCAATTCTTATCCGATTTGGCTGTAATTTTGCATGACGTGTTTTGTTATAACCTCCAACAATTGTGCCGTATATGGTTCACATCAGCCCATAACCTGATTTAACTGCCATATGAAACGATCTGGGATCTTAACTTCTTGAGCCTATAGAGGGCGCAATTACTATCCGATTTAGCTGAACTTTTGTACCACGGCTTCTCCCATGACCTCCAACGTTTCAAATATGGTCTAAATCGGTCTGTAGTCTGATAAAACTCTTTTCTTCTACTTCATGAGCCTCTAAAGGTTATACAAGATTTGGCCCGGCCGAATTTAGCACGCTCTTACTAGTTTATTTTCTTTTGATTAATTTAATTTTATTTTATTTTATTTTGTTTTGATTTTATTTCATTTTACTTTATTTTATTTTACATTATTTTATTTTATTTTATTTTATTTTATTTTATTTTATTTTATTTTATTTTATTTTATTTTATTTTATTTTATTTTATTTTATTTCATCTTATTTTGATTTTATTTTATTTATTTTTCCTTATATAAATAAGTTCCCATCCTTATCATACCACCCACCCTATGCAAATACCTTACATTCCCAACCTACAAGAATTTCTAGTTCAAACTACAGTTTTCTTCAGCTTCTTCTTGTTCTTTTGTGGTTTTGTCATTTTATTTCCATGGATTTTACCAACTTGGCTATGAGACAAGAAATGCTTGGTTACCTTCCAAGTATACCGGTTCTATTGGGTGGGTCTGTGTACCTGCAACAAGTCAAGGTGTCTGGGCCTGTGTCGAATCATTCATTTTCTACGACATGCATGTCAACATTGCTTTATATGCTTAGCCTTTATTTACATTCAATTCATCAGCTATTCATCATTGCCACGATTTGGGGCTCTAGAGCAATGTTTTAGGGTTTCTTGAACCTTCAAAATGGAGATTAGAGACAAGGCTATACAGAGATTTAATGATGACGATACTGACAATTATGTTGAAGAACAAAAGGTAGCCACAAATATTTTAGGGGGAATAAGTTTAATGAAATCATCATAGGGGTATGCTCAGTTACAGGGAAAAGAGGTAGATTTTATACCATGACTGTTAAAAGGCTTTTAAACAAAATTCTAAAAAAGCTTTTTGGTGGTATTTTGGACTTCAATCAAAATTCCAAGTAAAAGTTTGGGCAGTAAACCTTTTTTAAACAATGATGTACAGCGAGAGAACAAAACATGAACAAATATCAACTTGGACTTGATTGATAGACGGAAGGACTTTATTGGGTCGATCCAGAATGTTAATAATTTTTACATTCAATAGGCCCCCTGCTCAAGACTTTTTAATAATTGCCATCATAATTTTGGAAAATAATCAAAATGTTGTTAATGTACCATATTCATGACAATGAAGATTTTCTGTTTGTTATTCCAACTTTCAAACTCAATTGAAGCTTCTGTAATTTTAGTAAATTTTTACGATATTCTGCTAACCCGTGTGCAATGCTTAATTGTTTCTAAACATGCAACAGTGCACTCTCCGCTCCCTGTCTGTCTCCCTTTTCCCCTATAAAACTGAACAAATTATAATTTATTGACAATTTATTTGTAAAAGCATGCAACCTTCTGGAGTCTCTAAAACCATTATCCAACAAATTGAGTTAAAGTGCAGGAGATGGTGGCAGTGAAACAAACGACGAATGTGCATTACTTTGTATATCGTATGTTCCATTTTCAACTGCTCCGAAAAGTTTCCAGTTCATTACCCTTGCACCATGTAAGGGTTAAGTTCAAAGTAAATTGATGTAAACAATAATGCCACCAACAATACTCAACTTACACCACACCACTCCACTGCACTCTACTCGACTTCATTCCATTCATCTATAAGTAGCAAAACTAAACTCTTGCATTATGAGGGCATGAGCTGACCACGATGGCGACCTATACGTTAAGAAACCCCAACCAAACATACCAAAAAAAAAAAAAACAACATCGCCCGTCTCATAGGAGCAGAAGCTACCCAACGACATGCAATATTAGCCTTGTTTGTAGAAAAATAGTAAAATAGAAAAATTTCATTTGACTAAAGGGATAATGTTCAACTTCTTTCGGGTTGACTGAGTCGGAATGTTTGAACTCACAACATTGACCTTTGCATGATACATAAGGGAAGGCTAATGAACCTTGCAACACATGAACTCTTTGTTAGTGGCGAAGTTGTCTTTGCCAGTACTTCCAATGGCTATTTCCATATCCATATATTAAAATAAAAATCATAAAATAAAACAATAAAGCATTGCATATGTAATGATATTGGAAATAGGAGGGCAGAGAGCAGGGAATGGAAGCAGAAGGAATTTTATTTAATTTTTTCGATTTATAGGAATATATCTCGTATATGTACCAAGTACTTAAAAGTACCAAATACTTAAAAGTACCCAGTACTAAATAGTACCAAGTACAAATAAGGACCAAGAACTAATAAGTACCAAGTACTAAAAATTATCAAGTACTAAAAAGTACCAAGTACTAAAAATTATCAAGTACTAAAAATTAACAAGTACTAAAAAGTACCAAGTACTAAAAAGTACCAAGTACTAAAAGTACCAAGTACTAAAAAGTACCAAGTACTAAAAAGTACGAGGTACCAAAAAGTACCAAGTACTAAAAAGTACCAAGTACTAAAAAGTACCAAGTACTAAAAAGTATCAAGTACTAAAAAGTACCAAGTACTAAAAAGTACCAAGTACTAAAAAGTACCAAGTACTAAAAATTATCAAGTACTAAAAAGTGCCAAGTACTAAAAAGTCCCAAGTACTAAAAATTATCAAGTACTAAAAAGTGCCAAGTACTAAAAAGTACCAAGTAATAAAAGTACCAAGTAATAAAAAGTACCAAAATGTACCAGGTACTGAAAGGTTATAAGTAATAAAAAGTACCAAGTACCAAGAAATTCCAAGTACTAAAATGTGCAAAGTCCTAAAATGTAACAAGTACTAAAATGAACAAAGTACTAAAATTTAACAAGTACCAGCAAGTAACAAGTACTAAAGGGTAAAAAGTACGAAAAAGAAACAAGTTCTAAACTGTACCAAGAACTAAAAAAGCAAGTACTAAAACGTACAAAGTACTAAAACGTACAAAGTACTAAAAAGTACAAAGTAATAAAATATGCCAAGCACTAAAGTAAAGTAAAGAGTACCAAGTACTAAAAAGTATTAAGAATTAATACATACCAAGTACTAAAAAGTACCAAATACCAAAAAGTACCAACTACTAAAAAGTACAAAGTAGTTAAAAGTACCAAGTATTCCAAGCGAATTATTGGCCACATTTTTATACCCTTCACCTTAGAATGGGGTTATAATAATTTTGTCTTTCCGTTTGTAAAATATCGAAATATTAATCTGAGACCCAACGGAGTATATAAAGGGTGATTTTTAGCAATTATCTTTTTGCCAATACTGGATGAAACAGCTCACACACGTTTCGTGTTTTGTTTCACTGTCGAACATCTTCAGATTGTTCTATAATTTAACCATAAACCGTCTTCCAAACGAACAACGCAAATTATTGACTTTTATTATCAAAATGGGTGCTCTGCTCAGCGACGAAGCTCTTTTCTGACTCGATGGAATAGTCGATTTTAGAGTGAAGATCAGCCAGAAGAATTGCAAAGCTACCAATACATCCAGAAAAAGTCACAGTTTGGTGCGGTTTATGGTGATATCATTAGACCGTACCTCTTCAAAGGTGATGCGAATCGTTACGTAAATGTAAATTGTGAGCGCTTCCGTGAGATGATATCCAACTTTTTTTTTGCTTATAACTTCCAACAATTTTGCTAATTATGGTCAAAATCAGTTCATAACCTGATATAGCTGCCATATAAACCGATTTCGGATCTTGACTTCTTGAGTCTCTAGAGGGAGCAACTATTATCCAATTTGCCTGAAATTTTGCACGAGTTGTTTTATTTTGACTTCTAACAACAATGCCAAGTACGATTTAAATCGGTTCATAACCTGATATAGCTCTCATATTAACCGATCTCCCGATTATAGTTCTTGAACCTCTAGAGGGCGCAATTCATATCAGAAATTTTGCATAATATGTTTTGTTTTAAGTTCGAACAACTATGAAAAGGTCCAAATCAGTTCATAACCTGATATAGCTCCCATATAAACCGATTATGCATCTTGACTTCTTGAGCCTCTACAGGCCGCAATTTTTATCCGATTTGACTGAAATTAAGCACGTAGCGTTTTGTTATAACTTCCAAAATCTGTGCTAAGTATGGTCAAAATCGGTTCATAACCTGATGTAGCTGCCATATAAACCGATTATGCATCTTGACTTCTTGAGCCTCTAGGGGTCGCAATTCTTATCCGATTTGTTTGAAATTCGGCACTTGGTGTTTTGTTATAACCTCCAACAACTGTGCTAAGTATAGTACAAATCGGTTCATAACCTAATATAGCTACCATATAAATCAATCTCCCGATTATAGTTCTTGAGCCTCTAGAGGGCGCAATTATTATCCGATTAGGATGAAATTTTGGACGAAGTTTTTTGTTTTGACTTCCAACAACTATGAAAAGTAAAGTCCAAATCGGTTCATAACCTGATATAGCTGCCATATAAATCGTTTATGCATCTTGACTTCTTGAGCCTCCAGAGGGCGCAATTCTTATCCGATTTGGTTGAAATTTGGCACTTGGTGTTTTGTTATAACTTCCAACTACTGTGCTAAGTATGGTACAAATCGGTTCATAACCTGATATAGCTACCATATAAATCAATTATTATCCGATTAGAATGAAACAACTATGAAAAGTAAAGTCCAAATCGGTTCATAACCTGATATAGCTGTCATATAAACCGATCTCCCGTTTATAGTTCTTGCGCCTCTAGAGGGCGCAATTATTATCCGATTTGGATGAAATTTTGAACGAAGTTTTTTGTTTTGACTTCCAACAACTATGAAAAGTATAATCTAAATCAGATTACAACCTGATATAGCTCTTATATAAACCAATCATGCATCTTGACTTTTTGAGCATCTAGAGGGCGCAATTTTTATCCGATGTGGCTAGAACTTCTTCTTGTGTTAAATATGGTCAGAATCGGCCCATTACCTGTTATATTGGGTTGCCCAAAAAGTAATTGCGGTTTTTTTAAAAGAAAGTAAATGCATTTTTAATAAAACTTAGAATGAACTTTAATCAAATATACTTTTTTACACTTTTTTTCTAAAGCAAGCTTAAAGTAACAGCTGATAACTGACAGAAGAAAGAATGCAATTACAGAGTCACAAGCTGTGAAAAAATTTGTCAACGTCGACTATATGAAAAATCCGCAATTACTTTTTGGGCAACCCAATAGCTCCTCCACGATCTCCCGATTTTACTTCTTGAGCCCCCATAGAACGAAATTCGTATCTAATTTGTTTGAAATGTCTTCCACTATGGTCTTCCACATTTAAACCAAGTATGGTCCGTACCCTGATATAGCGCCAATAGCATAGCAATTCTTACCTATTATCCTTTGTTTGCCTATAAAGAGATATCGGGCAAAGAACTTGATAAATGCGATCCATGGCTCTGCCGAACTTAGCAGAATTTTGCTTGTTTAAACAAACTGCTTGTTTAAACATTGCTACCTGCTTTAAAAACCTCTTAAATCTTGTTTCCATGCTAAAGAAAAGTCTTCTCTTATCTTCCTTCTTCTCCTTTGCCATTTGAAAGTCCTTTTAAGGATATATACAAACTTTAAAAGCAAATTTCTTTGTGTGCCTTCATTTACAGGAATATTTTATGGAAAAAATTACGCTGTTGTTTCCCTCCATTAATTGTTTATTTCTTTTTTATGGATACATTTTTTTCTTTTTTGGATGGCATTTTCTTTGATTTTGTTCTTTATTTTTTAGCATGACTGGTAGTGACATGCAAATTTCATTATTGCATTTCTTATGGACAACGTTTGTGATGGGTGCGAGACATTTTTGCATGAAAATGGAGATCATTTAATTACAGTGTTAGAAGTTGCTAAGAAAGAGGAAAGGGATGTTAAAGAATTTCCAAATTCTTTAGGGATTAAAAAAGACTGTTTTTTTATAAAGACATTTTCTGACTTTATTTCAATAAATTTCTTGGATGAAAGTTTGAACTGCTCTTGGTAAACCCAGATTAGGTTCTAATGGCAGTCTGAAAGCAGACTTACTTTGACCTTTAAGATACTGCAACAGGTAGCCATAGTGCATAGGCTTTGGTGGGATTCGAACCCATGACCCCTACACTGGTAAACCCAGATTGGGTTTTAGTGACAGTCTGAAAGTAGACTTACTTTGACCTTTGAGATACTGCAGCAGGTAGCCATAGGCTTTGGTGGGAATCGAACCCATGACCCCTACACTGGCAAACCAAACTTGCTATCAAATAAGCTTTGGAGCGCTTACATATTGAACTTTGGCAAGTTGTGTTTAAAAGTACCCTAGTCGAGTTGAAGAGTGATTATTCTACTCCCCAGGGAAATAAATGGAAATTACTCCATGAATAAAACATACAACAAAAAAAAAAACAGCTGCCATTGCAATTGCTGAATTCCCTGCTCGATTTCAATATCATCAACCATTACAATTTGATTTCACTTTTATAAAAGTAGAACTTTAATTAGTTTCAATTCTATTTTGCCTTTGATTTTCTCCCTCTCTGGAAAAAGGAAACTAACTAAGGAAAATACGCATTCCCAACACCTGTGCCTTGCTAAACTGAGTGATTTTATTTTGAATTTTTCAAATTTCTTTTTCAAACATGGTAGAGGGAAAATTTCCCCCTTATGATTTCACTACTCTGCACCCTTGTGGGCAAAAGTAAAAAAAAAAAAAAAGTTGAAACTAATCAACAACAGCAGAGCAGAGTAACAGTGGCAGTGGCATTAAAATCGTCATATTTTCAAATGGAATCATGCTTGCTTTAATGGCAACAAGCGTTGGCATTCGGTTTTCAAAACGCACGTTCGCTCCATATGCTGGCAGGCACATCAAGCATACCCATCGCCACCAACCAGTCAGCCAACCAGCCAGCCAGCCATCATCATTATCATCCATAGCTCATTCCTTTTGTCATGCATGCATGCCTGCAACCATTCATTCATATGGAAGCCCTCACATATGTACATATGAGTGCTTAATGACATGTTGCCCCCGTGCCACCCCATGCTGTTACCGCACTTTTTTTTATTTGAAATGGATTCTGTTGGCTTTTTTGTTTTTGGATGGTCTTGAAGAGTAACACTGCTGCTCTTCATTCGCTCACTCTAATGTTTAATGTTTACTTCCGTTTCCCGTTTAGTTGCCAAACTTTGGAATATGCGTTTGGGTCTTTTAAGTTTTAATTTTTTTGGTTTTATTTATTTTCCGTAAAGTAGAAGTGGTTTTCACCCTAATTTACAAAGAAAATTGGAAAATGTGTTTATTTATGAAAATATACATTTTTTAATGTGATTTGGTGCTAAAGGGCCTGTGGTATACTTTGGTGAATTTTCTTTGAGAGAAGCATAACATTAAAGAGGTGTCAAAAATGGTGAGGCAGGAAAGGAAAAGAAAATTTTGTGGCAATAGTTTAAGGAAAATGTGTTAAACAAATTCAAGGCAGTTCAAAATGCCAAGTTAATAGGTGTGGGCCAGAAAGAAAAACTCATTAACAACAACTAAAAATGTGCCAAGTTCGGGCAGGAAGAACTCATTGGATTTTGGAGAAAATTTACTCAAATTGACTTAGTTTAGGGCGTGTGCGTACCTAACGTAACAAATTTTTGCCAAATCAGGTAAAATTTGAAATTTCTAGATGTCGTAAAAGAGTAATCAGAAAATCGGGTTATATAGGAGGCCGATTTGGAAAATTCTCACAATGGAAATTGGAGGTCATAACAAAACACTGCATGCAAAATTTCAACCATCGGTCAACAATTGCAGCTTAAAATGTCAAATCGGCAGATCGGTTGATATGAAAGTTATATCAGGTTTTTATGAGAGCTTAAACATTCCATGCTAAATTTCAGCCAAATCGGACAAAAAAATTTGCCAGGGGCTCAAGAAGTCAAATCCGGAGATCGTTTTATATGGGAGCTATTGGGTTGCCCAAAAAGTAATTGCGGATTTTTCATATAGTCGGCGTTGACAAATTTTTTCACAGCTTGTGACTCTGTAATTGCATTCTTTCTTCTGTCAGCTATCAGCTGTTACTTTTAGCTTGCTTTAGAAAAAAAGTGTAAAAAAAGTATATTTGATTAAAGTTCATTCTAAGTAATATTAAAAATGCATTTACTTTCTTTTAAAAAATCCGCAATTACTTTTTGGGCAACCCAATATATCTAAATCAGAACCAATCTGTCCCTTTGAAATCCTCAACGACCAAATTCAATAAAAATCTCAAGTGGATAGCTTTATACATTCTGCCGCTAAAGTGATTTCCGCAGACTGACGGAGAGATAAATGGACGGACGGACATGGCTAGATCAACTGAAAATGTCAAGACGAGTGAGTCTATAAAGATAGTGAATGAGTCCTCCAAGTCCCACAGATTGTTCTCCAAGTACCGAAAACTAGGAATGAGTCTATTATTAAACTGGACGGTGTCTAGCTCTGAGAACCTCGAGCTACTGGCTGGACATGGCTAAATCGTCTGTTAAAGTCAAGACGAGTGAATCGATAAAGGTGAATGAATGTGTCCTCCAAGTGCCGCAGATTGCTCTCCAAGGATCGAAAACTTGTAATCATTCTAAAAATGATGGAACCTGGACGCTGTTTAGCTCTGAGACCCTCGAGCTTCTGGGTGGACGGACGATCATGGCTAGATCGAGTGAGAATGTCAAGACGAGTGAGTCGATAGAGGTTGTGAATGAGTCCTTCAAGTTCCGCAGTTTGCTCTCCAAGAATCGAAAACTTGGAATCATTCTATAGATGAAGGTACCTGGACGGTTTCTAGCTCTGAGACCCTAGACCCACTGGCTGAACAGGCGGACATGGCTAGATCGACTTAAAATGTCAAGACGAGTGAGTCGATAGAGGTAGTGAATGAGTCCTCCAAGTTCCGCAGATTGCTCTCCAAGGATCAAAAATCATTCTAAATATATTTAAAAATGATGGAACCTGGACGGTGTCTAGCTCTGAGACCCTCGAGCTACTGGCTGGAGGGATTGCTTTTTACGGATCCAACACTTGGAATCTTAAGCTGCTGGCTTCTACACACTTCCCTGGGTGCTCGAATGTGGCCGTTGGGTCGATAAACCCGATTGGCAACGATGCCCCTCTTATACAACACAATGGCGAGTGTCGAGAGGACATGATAACACAGGTGAAGATATTCTGGGAGGTGAATTCGTTTAAAACCTACCAGTGAACAGGTTCGTTTCTCATACGACTTCTTGAGCAAGCTGCGTTTTGTTGGTTGGTGGTTTTTATCCTGAAAGCGTGGAAACCGAGCCATTCTCTACTCAGAGAATGTTTTAATTTTTCATGTTGAAGACCCTGGAGAGACAAATTGACAATTGTATTTGGGACCGTTTCAACCCAGGGACGTAGTCAGAGTGGGGGGCTATCGGACCGATTGCTTCTTCGCTTCGTGAGAGAGTGTGAACAATGCCGTAAATTAGGGAGTGCCTCCTTGCCACTGCCCCTGAAACCCTTCTTTTTATAAACGAAGTGCCCTCTCTCGTCTTCTCGAGACGTCACCCAGTGCACCCGAACAGTGCCGTTTACAAGAGCGTGCTTCTTAGCCACCAACCGGCAAGGTGTGCCTCCTTACTACTCTCTTGCCACTGCTCCCAAAATCCCGCTTTTTATAAACGGAGTACCCTCTCTTGCCTCCCCCTGCCGTTGCGTAGTAAACAGTGTCCTGCACTAGGGTGTGACGATCATGGCTAGATCGAGTGAGAATGTCAAGACGAGTGAGTCGATAGAGGTTGTGAATGAGTCCTTCAAGTTCCGCAGTTTGCTCTCCAAGAATCGAAAACTTGGAATCATTCTATAGATGAAGGTACCTGGACGGTTTCTAGCTCTGAGACCCTAGACCCACTGGCTGAACAGGCGGACATGGCTAGATCGACTTAAAATGTCAAGACGAGTGAGTCGATAGAGGTAGTGAATGAGTCCTCCAAGTTCCGCAGATTACTCTCCAAGGATCAAAAATCATTCTAAATATATTTAAAAATGATGGAACCTGGACGGTGTCTAGCTCTGAGACCCTCGAGCTACTGGCTGGAGGGATTGCTTTTTACGGATCCAACACTTGGAATCTTAAGCTGCTGGCTTCTACACACTTCCCTGGGTGCTCGAATGTGGCCGTTGGGTCGATAAACCCGATTGGCAACGATGCCCCTCTTATACAACACAATGGCGAGTGTCGAGAGGACATGATAACACAGGTGAAGATATTCTGGGAGGTGAATTCGTTTAAAACCTACCAGTGAACAGGTTCGTTTCTCATACGACTTCTTGAGCAAGCTGCGTTTTGTTGGTTGGTGGTTTTTATCCTGAAAGCGTGGAAACCGAGCCATTCTCTACTCAGAGAATGTTTTAATTTTTCATGTTGAAGACCCTGGAGAGACAAATTGACAATTGTATTTGGGACCGTTTCAACCCAGGGACGTAGTCAGAGTGGGGGGCTATCGGACCGATTGCTTCTTCGCTTCGTGAGAGAGTGTGAACAATGCCGTAAATTAGGGAGTGCCTCCTTGCCACTGCCCCTGAAACCCTTCATTTTATAAACGAAGTGCCCTCTCTCGTCTTCTCGAGACGTCACCCAGTGCACCCGAACAGTGCCGTTTACAAGAGCGTGCTTCTTAGCCACCAACCGGCAAGGTGTGCCTCCTTACTACTCTCTTGCCACTGCTCCCAAAATCCCGCTTTTTATAAACGGAGTACCCTCTCTTGCCTCCCCCTGCCGTTGCGTAGTAAACAGTGTCCTGCACTAGGGTGTGTCTCCTAGCCACCAACCCGCATATTGTGCCGTAAAATAGGGTTTGTCACTCTCTTGCCACTGTGCCCAAAACCCCGCTTTTTATAAACGAAGTGTCCTCACTCGCCCCTCCGTGCCGTTGCTTAGTTAACCCAAACAGTGCCGTGTACTAGGATGTGCTTTCAAGCCACAAACCCTCGTATTGTGCCCAATTATAGGGTGTGCCTCCTTGCCACTGCGCCCAAAACCCTTCTTTTTATAAACGGAGAGCCCTCTCTTGCCACCCCGTGCCGTTCCTTAGTGAACCCAAATAGTGCCGGGTAGGTACTACGGTCGGCCTTCTAGCTACCAACTCCATATTGTGTGGTAAAATAGGGTGTGCCTAATTTTCACTCTCCTGCCATTGCGTCCCAAGCTCCGCTTTTTATAAACGGAGTGGCCTTTCTCGTTTCCCCGTGCCGTCCCTTAGTGAACCCAAACAGTGCCGGGTACTAGGGTGTGCCTTCTAGCCACCAACTCGCATATTGTGCACTGCGCCCTAAACCAAGGAGTGCCCTTTCTCACCTCGCCGTGCCATTCCTTAATGAACAGTTTCGTGTACTAGGGTGTGCTCCTAGCCACCCGCATACTTTGCCGTAAAAAAGTGTGACTCATTGTCACTCTCTGGCCACCGCAAAACCCCACTTTTTATAAGCAGAGAGCCCTCTCTCACTTCCCCGTGCAGCGCCACAGGGAACCCGAACAGTGCCGTGCACTAAGGTGTGCCTCCGAGCCACTAAACCCCGTATAGTACCGCATATAAGGGTTTGACCTCTTTTGTTTATGGTGCCCGAATATCTCGCAGCGCAACTCTGGGATTTTCAACATCCTCGCGTGATGAACGCCGGTACTCCGAGCAATGCCGTGTATTAGGGTCTGCCTTGTAGTCGCCAATCAGTGGCTATTCGTGTATTGGGGTGTGCCCCTGAGCCACCAATCTGCGTCACCTACCAAGTATAAAGGTATGCCTCCGGGTCACCTACTGGCTCCTGAACCCCAGTGACTAACCGAGTATTAGGGTGCTCCCGCTAGCAAATCGACCCTCCGACTACATCAAGCAAATTAAATGCACTCTCTAAGTCACAGATCAAATAAATTTCTGTGACGAACCTTGCCCCCGGTAAGCTGAACCCCAGCGCCCAGAGGAAACATTTCATTACAATGTTTGTACGAAGGGTCGGTCCATTGGCAGTGCCCATCATAATGTTGTTGGGGAACTTGGCTGTGGGGAATTTCACTTTGGCGGCCTCTCACAGTTTGAACCCGTGTGGTACTTAACCTGTACCGTGTGGTACTCGCAAGATGATCGCGGAGATACTGGGTAAAACGGCAGTGCTGATCTCTGTAGCAAAGAGAAGTGCTCGGGAGAGGATCAGATTGCCACTCTCGATCTCAAAGCTTTGCACCTGTATGTCGGAAGTTTGCCAACGAAGACCATAAGACTGTGAGAGCCAGCTACAATACTTGGCTGTCCCCAAACTTTGGTCATTCTTATGTTCTGGTGGGGGATGGAGATGTGGCATGGTATGCTATATATGGCGCGATTGACCAGGGAAGAACTCCTTGATGACAGGTATTTATACACGGATAGGTCTAAATTGAATGGGGGCACCAGAGTAGGAGTCTTCATTGAATTTCTTGGAATCAGGGCATCTTAAAGGCTACAGAATATTTCAGGCATATGTCTTCCGGGTCCTGAAGGCATTGGATGGCCTTCAGGCGTCGCTAAAGGCTTTGGCGTTGGGCTATGTGCGGTCCAAGCTAGTAAGTAGATGTAAAAAGCTTTTTTAAATCATGGGGAAGCTGTCAGGCTCTGCTGGGTTACCGGCCCATTAAGTCGTGGCTGAGACCAAAGCAGCCAGGAATGGTTAGCTGATTGCTCCAGATCTTGCTACGGAATTAGCCGGTCCTCCTTGGTGCGAGCTTCTTGGTAAAAAGGACGCTTCCTACGATGACCGCTGGAGTGAGGCGTGAGCTGGCGATGTAGGTTACAGGTTGGCAAAGGTCCTATGGTCGAGTATTTCGCCACACAGGACTCACTCCAGGCACTTTGACATTTTGTCATTCTGGAGTTCTGTAGAGGCCTGAGTTGGCTGACTGGATCATACTAGT
Source organism: Stomoxys calcitrans (assembly GCF_963082655.1). Taxonomy (NCBI): domain Eukaryota; kingdom Metazoa; phylum Arthropoda; class Insecta; order Diptera; family Muscidae; genus Stomoxys; species Stomoxys calcitrans. The sequence continues at coordinate 180,329,383 of NC_081554.1, read as the reverse complement.
GAGAAATATTTTTTTCTTGTCTTGTGCGTTGATATCTTTTGTTGATATATTTTGCTGTCTTGTAACGTGCTGTGGTGTATGTTTATCTGGCCCGATTGACTTGTTGTCTTGGCATAAGTGAGGCTATCGGCACCACAACGACTAGAACACTGGAGACGATTTTGGACATCAAGCCGTATAAAGTATGAGTCTTAAGGTAATGGCAGAAAAAATAATTGAGGTGACCATGGGCGAACGGAAAACTTTTGTCACAGAATCATAGATAATGATTCTGTGGCAAAATGTTCTGTTGTTATCTCATATTGCCCTTTTTTGTTCAACTTTCCTTATCAATCCTGACCGCATATCAAAAGTTAGCCCCAGTATTTCGCTTTCTCAATTAAACACAAGTTGTTGAAAGTTCTTGAAGGTAATAACCCTGAAGGATATTTGTGTTCGTTATCATTTGTTGTTAACAAATCCCTTTTCATAGATGCGCCCACTTAAACACTTGGAGTTATTAATTTCTGTGTAATCCTTAAGGCTCTTAAAACTTTCCTAAATACTTGTTTTTATAACACAAACATGTTTCTCTATTCATTGTAATCCTTTGGCTTATATTCTTTAGAAAAACAGAAAACAAAAACCTCACCAACAGACAGACGGACAACTTTATAACTTTTATTACAGGTAATGTAGGTGCTGCTGCTACTGCGGTTCTATGAAAAGCATATCATAGTTGGTTTTCATTGAAAAAGTCCATAAAGGTGGTTTCCTTGGGAGCAGACCCCACAAAACTTCGTTAAATCAATGCAGAGAGCAAAACAAAGAATAAAAGTCAAAAAGGTCTGGGGAAAAAAGTTCACTACAGCAATGGCAGTAGTTGCTGCTGCTGACTATGATGTATTTATAACTGAAGAGCTTACTCTGGATAGGCGAATGAGAACAGGGAAGATTTAATATTAACCAAGAGTCGAAAGGTGTATAAACGTGGCAAAATGTCTGTTAAATATGAAGAAAAAGAAAATAAAAACAAAAATAAAACAAACGATCAGTAAACTGAGTAAAACAGAGATATGAAATATGAAAATGTGGTTGGGTATACCATAAACACCGAAAGAAATATGTCTAAGAAAGGCACACAATTGTTTAATAATTTGTAAAATTTTGCTTCCACGAAGTGGAGTGTTTGTTTCTAAACAACTTCCTAATAAAGGACTATGAGTATAGAACTCAAGTTACACAGAAAATATGTACAAAGAAGTGAAATAGAAGTGGACATAAACAAACATCAAGGTGAATTTAGGATTTCAGGAAGTGGAGTGTTTGTTTCTTTAACTCACACTACTCTGATATAAGAAAAGTAAACAAGATTGAAAACAATATAATTTTACGGAGTAGTTTTGATACCAATTATGATAAAATGACTTAAATAACAAACATTTTGCACTTCTACGAAGTGGAGTGTTTGAGTTTTTAATTCGCTGATGACTTTTGAAGCTCATACAAAAAATTGTTACCCGCTAAAGGATAAAAAAAGAGGAATTACAACGAAATAAACAATTTTTGGAAAGTTTTCGTTGAAACGACGTGGAGTGTTTGTTTGTTCTTCCATTGATTTTTACCATTCAAGGAGACGAAACCTTTTAAAATCAAGAAAAAGGGTAACTTTAGTCAGTTCTGCTATAGATAAAATGAAAAGTATGAACTAAACTTGATATTTATTAAAATAAAATGGAGTGTTTGTGGATGTTTATTTTTAGATATTGAAATTTGGTAAGAGATACAATTAAAAAAGTTTACAAAAAACCTTAATCTACCACAAAGTAGTTTTTCGTCGTACGAGACTATTAACTTCCACGAAGTGGAGTGTTTGCTAGTTAAGTTTGTTAATATTTTTTGAAAGAAATATATAATTTTGCTAACAGCTAAAACACAAGAGAAGGGAAAACAAGCCGTAAAACCGATTTAAGAGAGTTTTAGTTCCAATGAAGTGGAGTTTTTGTCCATTTTTCTGTTAGTATCTAATTAAATAAAACTATTCCAGGAGGCAAAAAACTTTTAAAATCAAGAGAAAAGATAAAGTTGGTCAGTTCTGGTATAAATAAAATGAAAAATATAAACAAAACTTGACTTTTATTTAAATGAAGTGGAGTATTTGTTGGCAGTTTTTTTCTGAATATTGAGATTTGGTAAGAGATACAATTAAGAAAGTTAGAAAAAAACCTCTATCTAAAACAAGGTAGTTTTTCGTCAATTATACTAAATAAAATAAAACACAGGAGACTTTTTACCACCACGAAGTGGATTGTTTGCAAGTGTAGTTTATGGATATTTTTTTGAAAGATGTATGTAATTTTGCTAACAGCTTAAGTACAAGAAAAGGGGGAACAAGACGAAATCCCAATTTGGGAGAGTTTTAGTTCCTAAGAAGTGGAGTGTTTGATTGTCTTTATGCCATTTTTTTACCGGTGTACAGAAACGAAACTTGTAAACATATATCAACCTCAAAAGACCACCACAAATAACTGACAATGCATGTGTGTATGTTTAAACTAAAATCCTGGCAATATTAAAAGAGGGTCCTTCAACCTCTCAACACATAGCCAACAAGGCAGACAGACACATATTACTTCCGTATTTAAGGCGTATAAAAAATGTAAGAGGAAAAAGTACTCCCAACAAAACAAATAAGCCGCTAAGGAATAGGGCCAGTAAAAAAACACACCACACCCACAAGCGCGGATAGGGAGCTTGACAAACGGGAGGACATCAGAGAAAAAAATAGAAGGCCATTTCTAGCTATAAGAGGCGGACTACACCAACAAAAAAAAAAACTGAACACACCAGATCATTTTTGTTCCTGATGAATTGGGCCACAAGGCTTTAATTCAGCAAGTCTCCTTGTTGCCTGCGGCCAGCTGGGTTACCATGTTATCTTTCATAGCCCAATCCACAATAAAAAATGCTCGTATTTTACCACACAAACCACTAAGAAAGTGTGGCAGGAGTTTGATATACTTTTGCATATTTCATTTCATACTCCCACCTGAAGCTGAGAAATATGTTTCAAAGAAAAATATAAACAAAGCAATGTGTCATTGGGATAAACTCTTCGGCTTACTAGCTAGCCAGTGTTACATAAGGATACATTTAAATGGGAATATTTACCAAAATTTAGTGCCATAAAGGGCAAAATTGACAATTTGCCAAAATGTTAAGGAAAACTGTGCTACAGTAATAAACTGTGCTACGGCTTACGAATAAACTGTGCTACAGATTTTTGGCCTGATTTAAATATCTTGTTCCATGTATATAACAGTTTTTTTAAAAATGAAGCTGTTTATTTACCATAAAACCCATGGACTCCAATGCTTTTGTATAACAGTCCTATGAGTTGTATAATAATATGACACTTCTATGCTTCAGATATGTTAAGATCGATATTGCGTGCGTTTTATATGCCTCAGTCACCATGTTTGTATAAAACGACATTTTTTGGTCCCAATATAATAGTATAACAGTTTTTGAATAATTGGTATAATATCTTTCATATTTTGTTATTTTATGTATAACAGTATACCAGCATAGTAAATTGTGCTAAGGATTACTTGACTTTATGATTTTTGCGTTAAGTGAGCATTATGTTTAAATTACCAACTGTTATATTGAATTTGGAAAATAAGCAGCTTCAAACCAAGAAGAGAAGAGATCCTCAAAAAGATCCTCATTTATATGTTGAAAGCATACTTTATAAAAACTACGACTAGTAAAGAAGTATAACAGCTTTCTGTGGTATAAGAGAGTTATAGTTGATTTGCCTATAAAAGAAATGAAAAATCGATATCAGAATTTTTTTTAAGTTGTTTATGTGTCAAAACTTTCTATACAGCAGTATAACAGTTTTCTAAAAGAATGGCTGAAAGATGCATTGTTTGTGATAACGATTGAAAAAGAAATTAAGACTTCACATTAGAAAGGATCTTCAGTACGTTGATTATTTAAAACTGTTATATAACTGTATAACAGTTAATATTTTCAGATTTCCATATAACAGTTTTGTAATATCCACCGCGAAATCTTTGCATGGAACGTATAATGATACTCCGCAAGAGGAAGGGATTAAAAATAATGAAATGGTATATCTATATAATTTCTAGACTTTTGTATAACAGTTTTGTAATGAATGCCACTGAGTACTTCGTGTTCATTGTGTGAAAAAGAGACACTTATTACACTGGAAGAAGAAAGCTCTGGGTTGATTTTATGAATAGTTTTGAAAACATTTGTATAACAGTGTGGTTAAGTAAAACTGTGAAGTCATTCTTATAACAGTTTTGCAAAGTAAACTTCAGAATATTTCTCTTTTTTATCATTGTGTGAGAAAGCGATAAATTCGCCACCGGAGGAAGGATTTCAAATTCAATGGTGGTCATAGTTCTATTCCTTCAAACTTCAGTATAACAGTTTTGTAATATATGACACAGAGTACTTAGTGATCTTTATTAAAAAGGAAACACTCATCACACAGGAAGTAAAGACTTCTAGGTAGTTGTTAAGTTTTGTAGTCATTTGTACAACAGTTTGGTAATGTAATGTTAATGTTGTTGTGGTCATAATGTTAATGTTATTGTGGCTATAATTATATTCCTGTCACAGAGTTCTTCGTGATATTTATGTGCAAAAGATACATGTATTGCATAGGAATAAGTGAGTTCTGACATGAATTTTATTTATCAAGGAATATCGTATAATAGTTTGGTAAAACAAGACTTTTGTATAACAGTTTGATAAAGTAAAGTACAACTCCTATGACTGAGAAATCGATAAACCACAAGATATAAAATTAAAATTTCTATACCTTTAGACTTCAGTATAACAGTTTTGTAAAGTATCTCACTGAGTACTTTGTGTGAAAAAGAGACACTCAATACACAGAAAGAAAACAAATCTGGTTGATGATTATTATGGATTTGAAGACATTCGAATACCAGCTTGGTGATGTAAAACTTAGAAGATGTTTGTATAACAGTTTTGGGAAAGTAAATTTGTAGAATATTACAACTTGTGATCTTTCATTGAGAAAGCGATAAATAAATCAGAGGTGGAGGGAGTTATGGGAAGATTTTGCATAGTTTTGCAGACATTCGTTTAACAGTTTGGTAATGTAAAACTTTGAAGATGTTTGTAAAGGGTGATTTTTTTGAGGTTAGGATTTTCATGCATTAGTATTTGACAGATCACGTGGGATTTCAGACATGGTGTCAAAGAGAAAGATGCTCAGTATGCTTTGACATTTCATCATGAATAGACTTACTAACGAGCAACGCTTGCAAATCATTGAATTTTATTACCAAAATCAGTGTTCGGTTCGAAATGTGTTCAAATTTTGACAAATTTTGTTCAGCGATGAGGCTCATTTCTGATTGAATGGCTACGTAAATAAGCAAAATTGCCGCATTTGGAGTGAAGAGCAACCAGATGTTTCAATACTTTCCTGCTCCCGTATAACAGTTTTGTTATTGAAGCCACAAAATGTATGTAACATGATATATGAGGAAATAGATAGTCTTACCTAACATGGGAATGGAGTTACATCTAGACACTGTTCCAATTGACATTTTTTAGATTTTCGTATAACAGATTTCGTATTTCATGATTTTGCGTAACATGTGCAAGGATGGTTAATTTCAAGATTCCATTGCAGGATATTGTCCGGCTTTAGACCATTTGTTTAATGCTTTGCTCATTTCAATATTTTGAAAACATGAGTATAACAGTTTTGTATAGTAAACTACATAATACAAAACCTTGTGGTCCTAGCTCGAGAAAGGAATGCTTTCACCAAATAACACCATTTTAAACCCAGTTGTTTTTATCGCCATATTTACAGTGATAAGCAAACGTGGAAAAGAGGAAAAAAAAACCATAGTTTTTTTTTCATTTCCATATTTTGTAGGAATAGTTGTAAGGGTATAACAGTTTTTTAAACTCTGCGGGAGTACTTCAACATCGCAAAAAACTTAAGAATAACCACGTATTTTATACATAATAGCAATAAATACCAGTATAACAGTTTTCAAAAAGTATGATTTGAATAGATCAGTTTTCTTGTCCTTCTCAATTGCCCGATTTTGACCATTGCTTTCATAACTTTGATTTAAATTCTTAAATACCCATAACTTTCCCCATTTATCATTTTCATCCTTAGTTAATAGAACCACGTAAAAAATGGAAAATATTTCTCTTATTCACCAACATCACTTTATCGTCCATTTTTTATCAACATTTGCATACTCTTTGTGCTTGGTTTGCTGAACTACTTTTCCGGAAATAAAACCTTTATTTACAACATCTTTTGTTTGACATATCCTGGACAAAGAAAGAATAGCGAAAACCCACTCTTTATTCACCATGCCATATGCAACTGTGCCATACGTCCATTGTTCATGAGAAATCCTACATTTAGAACAAATGCAGAAAACGACTTGGAAAAGGAAGCAGAATATTTAAAAAAAAACTACTAGTCATGTATTTAGTGCAAACAATTCTCTTCATGGAGTCCTATTTTCTTACATATCAACCCCTAAAATAATTATTTCCTTATAAAGCTACACCTCTATGGCGCGTATGCCATTCCCTCTTGGGTAATGTTAAGCCATATGCCCAACCCCTCATGGAAATGTTCATATGCCCATCGTCGCAAGCTCAATTTTCATCATTTTGGTTTACCCAAGGCAGCCGCCAGCAAACATTGACTCCTTTCTGCTGTGGCCATACTTTAAGCCCTGTAGCCTTTGACGAAGGCACAGAAATTCCCAATGCTAGGCACGTTCAGAAAACATGTTGGCGCAAACATTCATTGGATCCATTTAATGAGATTAAGGCTAGCATAAATATGTCTTCGTAGAAATGGAAATAGAGGAAAAAGGGGAGAGAGGAAGATGATCTGCTTATAAATTCGTATAGAAAATGTGTTGAAGGAATTTTTAAAGTAGTCTTCATCTTTCATTTTCTATATATTCGCCTCAACTGCTTAAAGTTCGTAAAAAAAAAAACAAAAAAAGGAAAAGAAAACGTTTCTCCTAAACTTAGCACCATGCTTACACTTTGGAAAAAAGTTTAATGGAATGTCCATAGGTCATGGAGAAACCCATGGACAACTTGTGAAAAGCAGTGGCCAGCTTAGTGTAGGAAATATAAACTTTTATTAAGGCTTCCCCTAAGCAGATATGAAGGGATGAGAACTAGAACCCATCGGTGTCACATTTGATTTTTTTATCTATGTATTATTATGCCAAAAAAAGCTTTCTGCTTATAACACTGGCTAGCAGTTAATATCTTGATTTCTGTGGAATAACCCACACCACTGATGGAATTTTCCAAATAGACCTACTTCCGTAGTAAGTAGTAGTTTTCATATTTGAAAACTTGATCAAAATCCTGCCCTTGTCATAGTTCTATTTTTCCTGACCCTATAACAGACTCGTATAACAGTTTGGTGAATAGTGTACCAGAGTATAACACCTTGTGATATGAGCCCAAAAAAGAAAAACAAACAATTTACAGGTAGAAGGAAAAAACATTCAGAGCCTTCCTTCCTTAAAACATTTGAGAGCTTCATACTACAGTACTAGTATAACAGTTACAAACAAATGCACTAAGCTATTATACCCTATACCACAGTAGTGGTGTAGGGTATAATTATACATTTGACAATTTGGTCCAGAGAAATAAAATTTTAACAAAAATTTCTAAACAAAAAAAAGAAACAAATTTAACAAAATTTGTTATTTTTGTAAAGAAATAAAATTCTAAAATTTTGGCAAAATATTCTAAGAACTTAAAGTGGTCATATATAAAAATCAATTTGTGTTTGTTTGTTTGAGTGTTCCTTATAGACTCAGAAAAGGCTGAACGGCTTGAAATTTTTACTGATGGTGCATAATGATCCCGTGTTGAAAATGGGGTACTACATTTTTTAATATCTGAAGGGGGAGCGGACCCTCCCCCTTACCCTAATTTTCAGAAACGCCATATCTCGGAGATGGGTGGTGTGATTTAAGCGAAATTTTGTGTGCTATGGTAACCTACAAACAAAAATTTGGTATTCAAATTTCGGATAGGGTACCTAGGGGGGACGCCCCACCCCAAAACCTACCAAATATATATATACACCAATCACGACAATATGGGACTCAAATGAAAGGTGTTTAAGATTAGAAAACGTATTTGATATCCAATTGTCGGACCAAGTGTTTGGGGCACCACCCCAACCCCCAAAATACCCCTAAATCGGACATATTTACCTACCATGGCAATATGGGACTCAAATGGAAAGTATTTGGGAGTAAAATACGAATCTGATAGCCGCTTTTGGGACAAAGATTCTGATGGTCCACCCCTTCCCCAAAATAACCCCCAAAACAGGACTTATTTACTGACCATGGCAATATGGGGCTTAAATAAAAGGTATTTGAATGTAGAATATGAATCTGATATCCAGATGTGGGACCAAGTGTTTGGGACTCAAATGAAAGGTCTTTGGAAGTAAAGCACGAATCTAAAATCAATGTTCGGGAAAAGTGTCTATGGGGCCACCCCACAAAAATAACTCCCATATCACCCACAAATAGGAAGTATTTGCTGACCATTGCAACATGAGGCTCCAATAAGAGGTATTTTAGAACCGATCCCCGAGAACATACTCCAAACATGACAAATTTACGGCCATAACAATATGGAACTCAAATGAAAGGTCTTTGGAAGTAAAGCATGAATCTGATATCAATGTTCGGGAAATATGTCTATGGGGCCACACCACCCCCATAACACCACCCAAATAGGAAGTATTTGCTGACCATTGCAGCTCAAATAAGACGTATTTTAAAGTAGAACACGAATCTGATATATATTTTCAAAGCCAAGTCACTGAGAGGCCGCCCCATCCCCCAAAACACCCCCCAAACCGGTCATGTTTGCCGACTGTGAAAAAATGGAGCTCAAATGAAGAGTATTTGGGTGTAGACCATACCCACCACCATAACAACCCCCAAGTAGGACGTATTTGCTCACCAAGACAATTTTGGTCTTTAAGACAGTGGACGCCGATATTCATAGTTTTTAGGGCCCATACCCCAAACTGGACATATTTGCTGGCTTTTTCAATAAGGGGTTTAAGTGATCCGCAATTACTTTTTGGTCAACCCAATATTTGATATGAGAAATTGAATTTGATATCTAATTTTGATGCCAATGCCAATATGGGGCTCAAATATATGAGAATAGAGCACAAACAGCATTTTTTTTACTGACCATCGCAATATGGGCCTCAAATAAAAGTATTTGGGAGTAGAATGCGAATTCGATATGGAAATGTAGGACTATGTATTTTAGGCATCACTCCTTCCCCAAAACACCTCCCAAAGGGTAACAAATTTTCGACCATTCCAATATGAGGCTCAAATGAAAAGTATTTGAGATTAAAAAACGAATTTGATAACCAATCTTGGGGCCATGTGTTTGGGGGGCGCTTCATCCTGTAAACTCCCCTCAAAACCAATGGCAACATGGGGTTTAAATAAATGGTATTTGAGAGAAGAGCATGATGCTCCCTCAAGTGCCTCACCGAAAACACCCCTAAATCAGACATCATGAGAATATCGGGCTGAAATAAAGTATTTTGAGAATGGAGTACACCTTACATAAGAACTTAAATTCGTAGACCAATGAAGATCATATGGGATTCAGATAAAGACACTTATATTGTTAAACTGTTTGTCAAGCGATATACCATTTTCGTAGCGTGGTATTTCACTAAAAGCTCTTTAATTGTCAAAAATATATATTCCAAGGAAAACTTTGTTCCATATAAACTAAAAGAAAGTGCAGCGGAGCGAGCCCGGCCCAGCTAGTTTCTTATAGAAGTACCATTCATTTAATAATGTTTAAAATTTTTATCAAAAATTTATTTGATATCTACTCTCAAAGAAGATTTAAGCCCCCAATCCCAAAACATTCCCTGGTATTTTACATAATCTTTCGGGATTTAAAAGCTTTTTAAATACTGCAAATATACACGAATTTATTTCGCATTAACCCAAATTGAAACCAGAATCCCAAAGGTAAGTACAGGCGAAAGAGCAACAGAAAAAAACAACAGAAACCGCAATGGAATAAAATGAAAGCCACAATGAAATCACCAGCCATATAAACCATGACCATATCAACACCTGTTATACACAACAAGGGAAGTAATTTACAGACCACAGTATGCTCAAAGAGTATATAAACGCACTTTTCCCAAGGTTTTATAGACCTTCAGCAAGCCTGACTGGCAGTAATGACAAGGTAAGAATGGAGAAAAAGGCATGCGAAGAGATTTAAAGGCTAAGCTGACTTTAGATGTAGGCCAACATAGGGGCCTAAACTTGTTTTTTGTTTTTTTGCAAAATGCAATCATAAATGCATGTCATGTGGTACTTGCGTCTATTTCTATACATTTTCATTTAAATCCAGCTTAGCCATGAACCCATTATCCCCCCCATTCGCTTTGCTATTGCCGCATCGAACTTTTGCTCTTTTAAGTCTCCTTTTCAGCTACATGGTCAATTTGTGCCTAATGACCCACAGTGTGAAAATTCTCACTGCATTTGTAGTGCGTCGTTCTTTTTTTTTTCTTTTTGAACGAAATGGCAACGGAAATTATTGTCGGCTGCAGAAGTGTGTTTTGCCTATCCCCCATATTCATTCGTACTGTGCTCTACTCTTTCATTAGCAACAAATGAAAAGTATGTTAAATTCATTAACTATGACTGACTATATTTGTTGCAAGATGATTGTTTGCTTTTGCTATTAGCAGCAAAACGATGTTACAAAATTACAAAAGAGGAAAAGCCACGAGGGAAATTTGGAAAAATTCATAGAAAATTCCATTTTAAATGTGAAAAAATTGGAATTCTATCAAAATATTTTTTTCTAAAATCTTTTTATTTTAATTTATTTCAAAATTCTACTTCTATAAGAAATTATTTCAAAACTTAATGTTTTTGGAAAATCTTGTCAAAAAAATTTTTTTTAAAGAAAATCTTGTCAAACTTTTATTTTTAAACATAATCTTTTAAAAATTTGTTTTAAAGAAAATTTTGTCAAAAATTTATTTTTAAAGAAAAGAATATTCTTAAAGACAACTGCAAGACTTTACTTCGAGTTAAATTTAGTAAAAATTATATTTTTTAAGGACCAATTTAAAATTTGTTTATTTCTTCAAAAAAATTATGTTTTAGATTTTTTTTATTGCAAATGCAAATTTTGCCCATGAACATTCTACTAGGGAGCAGGGCCAAATTTCTCACATATCAATGAGTGCAGTCCGATTCAAGTTAAAGCTCAATGATAAGGGTCCACCCTTTTATAGCCGAGTCCGAACGGCATGCCGCAGTGCGACACCTCTTTGGAGAGAAGTTTTACATGGCATAGTACCTCACAAATGTTGCCAGCATTAGGAGGGGAAAACCACCGCTGAAAATTGCTTCCGATGGTCTGTCTTGCCAGGATTCGAACCCAGGCGTTCAGCGTTATAGGCGGCCATGCTAACCTGTGCGCTGTGGGGGCCACCGTTACCGTTAGGTTACAATTTTTGACAATTTTTAAAAATTTTATTTTATGAAAAAATTTTTTTTGTATAAATAATATGTATTTTTTTTTTACTTTTATAGAAAACTAGCCGAACCGAGCCCGCTCCGCTGCGCCTTTTTTAACTCTCTAATATCTTTTTAGGGCGGGGACACTTCACCCTGAATGCGGACATCGTATTCGTGCCATTGTCGCCCTTGACGCTGAACTCGTTCGAATCCTGGCGAGAACATCGGACAAAGCGGTGATTATCCCCTCTTAATGTTGACGACCTTTGCGGGGTACAATGCCATGCATGGTCATTTAAAAAATGTTCCTCAAAGAGGTGTCGCACTGTGGGACGCCGTTCGAACTTGGCTATAAAAAAAGGGGCGCTGGCTACTTGGACTCAAATTTTAATAACATATTCGTTTTCTGGTCTCCCATAACTTTCATTTGATACCCTTATTGTGCCCATCGGACTATTTTCGGATATGGGTGGCGTTTAAGGGGTAAGGGGGAGGGTCCGCCTTCACCCGATATCTGAAAATTATATAGCCTATGTTTCTTTCCAGACAAACGTACACAATCTATGAAAATTTTAAGAAAATCGATTCAGCCAAGTCTCATATAGTTATAATGGGTCTCTTTGGGGGAGTTTTGGGGTTGGGGGCAGCCCAATGGGTACTTAGATTTGATACCTATATTGTCCCGATCGGTAAACTTTTGATTTTGGGTTGTGTTTTTGGCATAAGGGGCAGAGTCCATTCCCCTTCCGATATCGAAAACTTAAATAGCCTACGTTTCCTTCCAGACGAACCTACACAATATGCGAAAATTTCGCGAAAAACGGTTCTGCCGTTTTCAGTCTATACTGAACAAACAAACCGAGTCCCATACATCCGTGATTGGCTAATGTGCCCATTTTGGACGTTTTTGTGGGAGTGGGGTGACCCCCTATACATCGACATGAATTTGTATGCCAGATTCGTTATTTACTCCCGCATAATTTTCATTTGATACCCATATTGTCCTTATCGGTCCACTTTTGATTTTGGGTCATGTTTTTGGGGTAACGGTGGAGGGTCCGCCCCCTTCCATTATCAATAAATTATAAAGTCTATTCCTATTTGATGACCATATTCATAATCTACTCCCGAATACCTGTCATTTAAGTCCCATATTTTCATGATCGTCAAATAAACCTATTTTAAGGGGTATTGGGGCTGGGGCGGCCTACATGGTGGACCCTTTTTTTTTTTTTTTTTTGAAATTCTTACTTTACTTTTAAATACCTTTCATTTGAATGCCATATTGTCCCGATCGGTCCACTTTAATTTTTGGGTAGTACTTTTGGGGTAAGGGGGAGGGTCCGCCCCCCTTCTGATAACAAAACATTATATAGCCTAAGTTTCCTACCAGACCATCACAATCCGTGAAAGTTTGAAGGTAATCGGTTCAGCCGTTTTTAAGTCTATACGGAACAAACAAACAAACACAAATTGATTTTTATAAAAAAAAAGACTAGCTGAGCTCGGCCCGCTCTGGTGCGCCCGATAATGCTATGTTGGATAGGAGTACTCCAAATTTGGAAATTTCTGACTAAATTAAGTCTAAAATGTATTCAAATTTCCCTGTGGATTTTCCAACATTCAAATACATTTTAGTTAAGCCCCACATTGCAATGACCAGTAAAAGTCCTTCTTGGGGTGTGTTGGACCCCAGAGACTTGGTCCCAAAAGTGAAAGTCAATTTCGTGCTCTACTCCCAAATACCATTCATTAGAACCCCAGAGTATCATGGTCAGAAAATATGTCCGATTTAGGATTGTTTTGCGGAGTGTGGTGGTGCCCCAAACTCACAATTGGATTTCAAATACGTTTTTACTCCCGAAAACCTCTAATTTCAGTACCATATTGCCGTGATTGGTCTATATCTATATTTGGTGGGTTTTAGGGTTGAGGCGGCCCCCCATGGTACCCCATCCGAAATTTTGATACAAAATTTTTGTTAATAGGTTGCTACAAGAGAGCATATAATTTCGCCTAAATCGCACCACTCATCTCCCATATCTGGCGTTTATGAAAATTCGGTCCACTATGATTTTGGGGCGGTACCTTTCGCCCTGTAGTGGGCTTGGTACTTCTCCCTACATATTTGGATCCAATTTGTAATATCATATTCACATTCTACTCCCGAATACCTTTCATTGCAGGCCCATATTGTCCCGATCGGTCCACTTTTTATTTTGGGCTGTACTCTTAGGGCGACGCCCTAGTTATTTGGATCCAATTTGTAACACCATATTCGTACTCTACTCCCGAAAACCTTCTATTTGAGTCATATATTATCCCGATCGGCTTTGAGTTTTGGCGGTAGTTTTGGGCTTGGAACGGCTCCCTAGGTACCAATTTTACGTATCACACTCATACTCTACTCCCAAATCCATTCATTTGGGTCCCATATTATCCCAATACGTCCTATTTTGATTTTGGGCGCTTTTGGGCTTGGAACGGCTCCCTAGGTACTTGGACCCAATTTTACGTATCACATTCATACTCTACTACCAAATCCTTTCATTTGAGTCCCATATTATCCCAATACGGCCACTTTTTATTTTAGGCGCTATTTTTGGAGCGGTTTTGGGCCTGGGGCGGCCTCCTATGTTCTTGGACCCAATTTCTGGGGTGGAGGACCCCTTAGATACTAAGGGTGAAATGTTTACGCCAAGTTCGTACTCTACTCTTAACTACCTTTCATTTGATACCCATATTGTCCCAATCGGCAAGCATGTCCGTCCGGTTGGTTTTGGGATGGGGCGTCCCCCCCATGTTATTTGACCCGAAAATTTTACCAATTTCGTGTTTTTTTTAGGTTTACGATAAGGTGATATAAAACATTTCGTGTAAGCCGGTGAGACCATTTACAAGATCTGGCCTAGTAAGGGGGAGGGTCCGACCACCCCTCCCCCAGCCCCATCGGATATCACTGGGGGCTCAAACTCTACCATCTGTGAACATTTTATGAAAATCGGTTCAGCCTTTTTTGATTTTGTAAGGAACAGACAAACGAATAAACATACAAAGCGCAACAATTTCTTCTTATAAAGGGTGATTTTTTAAGAGCTATAGGAAAGTTAAAAAAAAACACATAAAATTCAGAAAAATGCATGAAATCAATATTTGAGTCGTTTAAACATTTGAGCTGTTTAAACCAGTGTTACTAAACAGATAATTGCTCAAAATATCACTATTTGTAATAGAAGATTTGCTCAACATTTTTCCATTTTAATTTCCCTTACTTCCCTTCCACCCCTCGCTTCTGCCCCACAAGGTAAGCTTTTCATGTTTCATGATGTGTATGTTCTGACAGAACTTAACAATGAAATACATCATTTCAAATGCATCATTGAGCATCAAGTCTTTTGTGTAATTTTGCTATTTATATTTTGGATTTTTTTTTTCCTCGCTCAAAGTTGAAAAAGTCAGCAAAAAAAAAATGTTAATTGAATTGTGTAATATTAGTGTTGAGAGAGCAAGTGACGGTTGCCATTAACTTTTTCACTTTTTACACAAAGAAAACAAACCTACAAAAGAATGCTGAAGAGCTGAGTAGTGATAAAAAATGGAAAAAACTGCCTACATTTGATTTTTGTAAGCAATTGAGGTTTATGGAACAAAATCTGTCGCCGTCCATGTCTATTGTATTCGGAAGTCTAGACTAGGTGCAGACAATATCGTATTGTATATGTAGAGCTTTGATATAGCGCCATCTGTGGTGATAGTGGAAAAAAATTCAATGAAGGTTTTTAATAAGGCCTGGCTTGAGGCGAAGGGGAAGATGTTTTTTTAAAGGTAAAAAAGCTTAATGAAAATTATGAAATCTAAAAGAGTTAATGAGGGCTTGTTCTTACTGTCTCTAGTTGAATGTTCATTTTTATGGGTGAAGCAAATTTCCATACATACCTGAAATAAGAAGAGAATAAAGATAGAGTGTTAGTTATGGTAAGGAAAAAAATCAAAGAGAAATAACTATTAAAAACATAAAATATATAATATGAAAAAATAACTATAATAAGTAAAAGCGTGCTAAGTTTGGCCGGGCCGAATCTTATATACCCTCCACCATGGATCGCATTTGTCGAGTTCTTTTCCCGGCATCTCTTCTTAGGCAAAAAAAAAGGATATAAGAAAAGATTTGCTCTGCCATTAGAGCGATATCAAGATATGGTCCGGTTTGGACCACAATTAAATTATATATATGTTGGAGACCTGTGTAAAATGTCTGCCAATTCGAATAAGAATTGCCCTCTTTGTGGGCTCAAGAAGTAAAATAGAGAGATCGATTTATATGGGAGCTGTATCGGGCTATAGACCGATTCAGACCATAATAAACACGTATGTTAATGGTCATGAGAGAATCCGTCGTACAAAATTTCAGACAAATCGGATAAGAATTGCGGACTCTAGAGGCTCAAGAAGTCAAGACCCCAGATCGGTTTATATGACAGCTATATCAGGTTATGAACGGATTTGAACCATATTTGGCACAGTTGTTGGATATCATAATAAAATACTACGTGCCAAAATTCATTCAAATTGGATAAGAATTGCGCCCTCTAGAGGCTGAAGAAGTCAAGACCCAAGATCGGTTTATATGACAGCTATATAAGGTTATGGACCGATTTGTACCATACTTGGCAAAGTTGTTAGATATAATAACGAAACACGTCGTGCAAAATTTCATTCCAATCGGATAAGAATTGCGCACTTTAGAGGCTCAAGAAGTCAAGACCCAAGATCGGTTTATATGGCAGCTATATCAAAACATGGACCGATATGGCCCATTTACAATACCAACCGACCTACACTAATAAGAAGTATTTGTGCAAAATTTCAAGCGGCTAGCTTTACTCCTTCGGAAGTTAGCGTGCTTTCGACAGACAGACGGACGAACGGACGGACGGACGGACGGACAGACGGACGGACGGACGGACGGACGGACAGACGGACGGACGGACAGACGGACGGACATGGCTAGATCGACATAAAATTTCACGACGATCAAGAATATATATACTTTATGGGGTCTAAGACGAATATTTCGAGTAGTTACAATCAGAATGACGAAATTTGTATACCCCCATCTTATGGTGGAGGGTATAAAAATTAATAATAAAACAAAAAAATATTTAAAACAAGTTATAGTCCGATTCGGACCATATGCTGAACTTGTAGAAGTCATTGTGTAATATTTCAGTTCATTCGGATAAGAAGTACGCCTTGTAGGGGCTCAAGAAGTAAAATCGGGAGATTGGTTTATATGGGAGCTGTATCTAGCTATTGATCGATTCAGACCATGAAGGTCTTGAGAGAAGCCGTTATACAAAAATTTCGGCCAAATCGGATGAGAATTGGAGTAAGCTAGCCGCTTGAAATTTTGCACAAATACTTTTTATAAGTGTAGGGCGGTTGAGATTATAAATGGGCCAAATCGGTCTATGTTTTGATATAGCTGCTATATAAACCGATCTTGGGTCTTGATTTCTTGAGCCTCTAGAGGGCGCAATTCTCATCCGATTTGACTGAAATTTTACACGTGATGTTTTGGTATCACAGCCAACAACTGTGCTAAGTATTATTCAAATCGGTTCATAATCTGGTACAGCTGTCATATAAACCGATCTTGGATCTTGACTTCTTGAGCCTCTAGAGGGCGCAATTCTCATCCGATTTGACTGAAATTTTGCATGTGGTATTTTGTTATGACTTCCCATAACTGTGCTAAGTATGGCGCAAATCGGTACATAACCTGATGTAGATGCCATATAAACCGATCTTGGGTCTTGACTTCTTGAGTCTGTAGAGGGCGCAATTCTTATCCGATTTGGCTGAAATTTTGCATGTGGTGTTTTGTTATGAGTTCCCATAACTGTGCTAAGTTTGGCACAAATCGGTACATAACCTGATGTAGCTGCCATATAAACCGATATTGGGTCATGACTTCTTGAGCCTCTAGAGGGCACAATTCTCGTCCGATTTGGCTGAAATTTTGAATGTAGTGTTTTGGTATCACTTCCAACAACTGTGCTGAGCATAGTTGAAATCGGTCTATAACCTAATATAGTTGCCATGTAAACCGATCTTGGGTTTTGACTTCTTGAGCTACTAGAGGGCGTAATTATTATCCGATTTCGCCGAAATTTTTCATAAGGTGTTTTGTTATGACTTCCAATAACTGTGCTATGAATGGTTTAAATCGATCTATGTTTTGGTATAGCTACCATATATACCGATCTTGAATCTTGACTTCTTGAGCCAATAGGTGGCGCAATTCTCATCCGATTTGGCTGAAATTTTGCATGAAGTTGTTTATTATGACTTCAAACAACTGGGTTAAGTATGGTTCAAATAGGTCTATAACTTGATATAGCTGCTTTCTTCTTAAGTCTCTAGAGGGCTCAATTCTTATCCAATTTTGTACAACGGCTTCTCCCATGACCTACCAATATGGTCTTAATCGATTTTTATCCTGATACAGCCCCCATACAAACCGATTCCCGATTCAGCATTTTGAGCTCCTACAAGGCGCAATTCTTATCCGATTGGACTGAAATATAGAACAACTTCTCTTAAACATTCAATCCACTAATGGTCCGAATCGGACTTTAACTTGATATATCTCCAATAGCACAACAATTCTTATCCATAATTCTTTGTTTGCCTTAAACGAGATACCGCGCAAAGAACTCGAGTGATCCATGGTGGAGGGTATATAAGATTCGGTCCGACCGAACTTACCACGCTCTTACTTGTTTGCTCCCTCCATCTTTACCCGAAATGGGTATTTTGGGGATTTTTGTAAAAAAATTTCGGACAGAACTTTTTTTTTGGTTTTTTAATGACACTTTATTCTGCAAATTTCAAAAAGAATTACTAAGATATCTCTATTCGTTTTTTTAGAAATTTCAAAGATATATCTCTCATCCGTTCTCATACGGCATATTTTTACTATTTTATTTTTTATTTTCTCCCACTGTGCGACTGCTAACGCTCCCGGCTCTGGACCTCGTTTGTTTTACTTTTCGGAGAAAAAACAAATAAAGTAATCGTATACATGATCGACCTATAACAGGCATTCATAAATACTTAAGAAAAATAGTTAAAAAAATTTTTATACATAAACAAATTGTTTGAAAAAACTTCCGATTTCGAAATTATGAATAAACTAATTGTTATATAGACTTAAGAAAATTTTTTCAAAACTGCTCCTAGGAAGAGACAAAGTTCAGACTACTTAAAGAACTAGTCAACAAACATCTCAATGATCAAAAAGTTATGCAAAACTCATAGTAGGCACACTAAGAGCTAAGCGACCTCTAGTGACGAGAAATGATAAATTAGCCAAAGTTTTTTGATGTAAAAACGGCATACATTTTTGGTAATACTAATTACTAAATGTCCCATGAACATTCTATTAAGGAACAGGGAATACTTCTCTCATATCAATGAGTGCAATTCGATTAAAGTTTAACCTCAATGATAAAGCACCTCCTTATTTATGCCGAGTCCGAACGGTGAGCTGCTTAGCGACACCTGTTGGTAGAGAAGTTTTAACATTGCAGGATAACCATCGCGGTAAATTTTGTTGATGTTCACCTCGGAACTTGAACCCAGGCGTTCGGCGTCATAGGCGGACATGCTAACCTCTGCGCCACAGTGGCTTCCAATTGCTGCCTGGAATAAATCCTAATTTAAATTTTTAATAATTTTTAATGCAATACTAATTGGGACAAAATTTTTGAATACAGAAAAATTCACCACTGATAAAATTTTCTGCGATTTTACCTTTCTATTTCTATCTCATCGACTTTGTTTCATTTTTTAAATCACTTAAAGCAATTATAGAAAATCCCTTAATAAAAGTATTTTAATTAATTTTCCCATGCTATGGATATAACTGATAAAACCTCTTAACTACTCAGCAATTGTTAACAATACCCCACTGGGATATTTTTTTTTCAATGACCACTCTTAGCAGCCTTTCATTGTTTTCCACTTTTCATTGTTTTCATTAAATCCATTTTTAAGTTGTGGAAATTTTTGCAATGAAATTAAAATTCCTACCATCAGAACAATCACTGACGTAGGCAAAATGGAATGGATGAGGTGTTGCTGAGTTTATTATAACAACATTTCCTATAGGCCGCTGTAGTGCGTTGGTTAAAGTGCAAAAAAAAAAACGTTTTAGTTGAACAAACAAAAAATTAAATAGATTTGAAGCAATTTAAAAAATATTTAAAATCTATTAATAATGTTGGGAACTAAAGAAAATAATTTAGGCATGAAGAAAGGTCGGGCACATTCACAATATAAGATTTCAAAAATCCTACAATACAATACTTCAACCAATACTTCAACTCATCCTTCAACGTAACTGTGAACACTGATCTCCCAGCATTGTCATCTGGGAATATCATCACTGAAAGCTTTTCCATACAAATAGATGATCGCTGACCTTTTTCGGCAAATAAGATCATCATTGATGACTTTTATATAAGAAGAGATCGTTAGTGATAACTTTTCTAAAGAATATATCATAATTGATGACTTTTTAATGCGAGAAGATCTTCTTTCTTTCCTTATCTATACTGCCTCTTTGATAAAATTTCTTCTTAAAAATAATTAAAGTAGCATTACTCTTTAAAACATTTTCGCCTGGCGGGATACATATTTCCATTGTGGAAGATTTCTAAACAATTTTGCAATTGGAACATAATTGAAAAATAATATCGTCCATAAGAAAAAGTGAAATGAAAAACATCCTACCATGAAATCAATGCAACAAAAACTAAAACTGAAACTCGTCGTTTTGCCACAAAGTGATACCCAACAACAATGGGGGCAAGACGAAATAAAAAAACACCCGCATTTTTAAATCAATGGGTGTCTTTCATATGAATGTTGAAACAATTGATGTTATTTCTGCTGTACTGCACATGTTTTCAATATTTCCTTTTTTAAAAAAGAAAGGAACGCCCGATATTAATATTTGGAATTTCATGACCAATTTGGATGGGTGGTACTATGTACGTAGTATGTGCTTGTGCTTGGAAGTTGGCTGGGTTTGCCTGGGTTCACATACATATTTCCATGGGGTGCTTGTTCAATGACTGTACCACCCATCGATGGCATCAGTGAACATTGAGTTGAGTTGAAGAACGCAAGCAATATAAAGTGTGAATCGGTAGAAAGAATTATTAATATTTTCCATAACATAGAGACGAGATGAGCTTACTTGCAAATACAGTGGGGGCAAAAATATGGTAAAAAGTAGAAATAACAAAAACAGTCTTATGACTGCATATCTTATGCCCCATAGCAGCTATATCGAAATATCTTCTGATTTGGACCAAATACTAATAAGTAAAAGTCATTGTTCCATTGTGCAAAACCAAATTTTGATCTTTTTAGTTGCTATATCTAAAAATAAACTGATCAGAACTACAATATATACGACACGGATATCGAAAAGCCTAACATAAGTCACTGTGTAAAATTTTAGTAAAATCGGATAATAAATGCGCCTTTTATTGGGCCAAGACTTTAAATCGAGATATCGCTCTATATGGCAGCTATATCCAAAGTCTTAATAAAACTCACTGTGCCAAATTTCGGCACCATCGGATAATAAATGCGCCTTTTATGGGCTCAAAACCTTAAATCGAGAGATCGGTCTATATGGCAGCTATATCCAAATTTGGACCGATCTGGGCTAAATTGATGAACGATGTCAAAGGGCCTAACACAACTCACTGTCCCAAATTTCAGCAAAATCGGATGATAAATGTGGCTTTTATGGGCTTAAGACCCTAAATCGGCGGATCAGTCTATATGACAGCTATATCCAAATCTGGACCGATCTGCGCCAAATTGAAAAATTACGTCGAAAGTCTTAACAAAACTCACTGTCCCAAATTTCGGCACTATCGGACCACAAATGCGCCTTTTATGGGCTCAAAACCTTAAATCGAGAGATCGGTCTAAATGGCAGCTATATCCAAATCTGGACCGATCTGGGCCAAATTAATGAAGGATGTCGAGGGACCTAACACAACTCACTATCCTAAATTTCAGCAAAATCGGATAATAAATCTGATTTATGGGCCTAAGACCCCAAATCGGTGGATCGGTCTATATGGCAGCTATATCCAAATCTGGACCGATCTAGGCCAAATTGATGAAGGATGTCGAGGGGCCTAACACAACTCGCTGTCCTAAATTTCAGCAAAATCGGATAATAAATCTGGTTTTATGGGCCTAAGACCCTAAATTGGAGGATCGGTCTATATCCAAATCTGGACCGATCTAGGCCAAATTGATGAAGGATGCCGAGGGGCCTAACACAACTCACTGTCCTAAATTTCAGCAAAATCGGATAATAAATCTGGTTTTATGGGCCTAAGACCCTAAATTGGAGGATCGGTCTATATCCAAATCAGGACCGATCTAGGCCAAATTGATAAAGGATGTCGAGGGGCCGCACATAACTCATTGTCCCAAATTTCAGCAAAATCGGATAATAAACGTGGCTTTTATAGGCTTAAGACCCTAAATCGGCGGATCGGTCTTTATGGCAGCTATATCCAAATCTGGACCGATTTAAGCCAAATTGATGATGGATATCGAGGGGCTTAACACAACTTACTGTCCTAAATTTTAGCAAAATCGGATAATAAATCTGGCTTTTATGGGCCTAAGACCCTAAATCGGCGGATCGGTCTAAATGGGGGCTATATGAAGATATAGTCCGATTTAGCCCATCTTCGAACTTAACCTGCTTATGGACAAAAAAAAAAAAAGAATCTGTGCAACTCAATATCTCTATTTTTAAAGACTGTAACGTGATTTCAACAGACAGATTGTTGGAGACCTTGATAGAAGCCATTGTATAAAATTTCATACATTTCTGATAAGAATTGTGCCCTTTAGGGGCTCAAGAAGTAAAATCAGGAGATCGGTATATATGGAAGCTGTATCAGGCAATAGACCGATTAAGACAATATTTGACATGTATGGGTCATGAGAGAAGCTGTTCTACTAAAGAATTGCGCCCTCTAGAGACTTAAATAGTATAATCGGGAAATCGGTTTGTATTGGAACTATATCGGGTTATGCACCGATTTAGACCATTCTTGGCATAGTTGTTGCGAGACGAAACAAAACACTTTAATCACAATTTCAGTCAAATTGGATAATAATTGCACTCTCTAGAGGCTCAAGAAGTCAAGATCCCAGATCGGTTTATATGACAGCTATTTCAGGTTATGAACCGAATAAGACCATACTTGGCATAGTTGATGCGTGATTAAACTAAAAACACTTTAATCAAAATTTCAGACAAATTGGATAATAATTGGGCTCTCTAGAGGCTCAAGAAGTCAAGATCCCAGGTCGGTTTATATGGCAGCTATTTCAGATTATAGGCCGATTTAAATTCATCATTACATTCTTAGCACAGGACATAACAAAACACCTCATGCCAGACTTCAGCCGAATCGGATAAGAATTGCGCCGTCTAGTGGTTCAAGAAGTCAAGACCCCAGATCGTTTATATGGCAACTATTTCAGGTTATAGACCGATTTAAACCATTCTTTGCACAGTAGTTGGAAGTCATAACAAAACACCTCATGCAAAATTTCAGCCGAATCGAATAGGAATGGCTCAAGAAGCCAAGATCCATGAGCCGTTTATATGGAAGATGGTAGATGATGTAGGTCGTTGGGGATTGCAAATGGCCATATCGGTTCAGATTTAGATATAGCTCCCATATAAACCAATCTCCTGATTTGACTTCTTGAGCACTCAAAACTCGCCATTTTTGTCCAATTTGGCTGAAACTTTCCACGTCGTGTTCCGTTATGATTTTCAATAACTGTTTTAAATACGGTCCAAATCGGTGTATAACCTGATAAAGCTCCCATATAAACCGATCTCCCGATTTGACTTCTTGAGCCTTTACAAGCCGCAATTTTTGTCCGATTTGGCTGAAATTTTGCATGTAGTGTTCTGTTATGATTTCCAGCAAACGTGTTTGGTATGGTCCAAATGGGTCTATAACCTGATATAGCTCCCATATAAACCGATCTCCCGATTCGACTTATTGAGCACTTACAAGCCGCCATTTTTGTCCGATTTGGCAGAAATTTTGCACGTCGTGTTCCGTTATGAATTTCAATAACTGTTCTAAGTACGGTCCAAACCGGTCTACAACCTGATATAGTTCCCATATAAACCGATTCCGATTTGACCCCTTGAGCCCTTGGAAGCCCCAATTTATGTCCGATTTGGCTGAAATTTAGCATGTAGTGTTCCGTAATGATTTCCAACAACTGTGCCAAGTACGGTTCAAATCGGTCTATAAACTGTTATAGCTGAAAATTTTTCTGGTGGTCTCGCCAGGATTCGAACCCTGGCGTTCAGCGTCATAACAGGGCACTTATCTATAACTCTCAGGATGGCACGAGTGAATATAAGGTCACATCGAGAGCGGAGCACGGTTCCATACTTGGACCGGATCTTTGGAATGCCAGTTATGATGGAATACTACGCACAGAAATGCTTGACGGAACCTTTTCAGTAGAGTAGGATATGCTGACAACATCGCTGCATTCATCACCGCAAGAGACATGGAAGGTGCAAAACGCAAACTACGGCAGCTAATGCTAAGGGCAAAGTACTGGCTGGACACCCTGGACGGCTTGAATCTTGCGATGCAGAAGACAGAGTTGCTACTCCTAATGAGAAAAAATACCCCAGTAAAAGTGGATATGCGCATAGACGACGTACTGGTGAAGACCAAAAGGGATGAGATACACCGAACAAGTACTGAGCAAGAAGAAGATAGACTTGGTCAAAGTAGCCGGGAATTGGAAACAGCCATTGGCGACTTTTCGCCTGTGATGATGATCCAGAGGATGCTGGAAGACAAGAAGAACTGGGAAGAAGGCGAACAAGTACTGAGGAAGAAGATGATAGACTTGGACACAGTAGCCCACAGTGAGAGAAAATCGAAAAAATAGTACAAAATATGCCGTGTGAGATCGGCTGGAGTTATCGCTTTGAAATTGAATGGTTAGAGCTGAGTTGTTAGCGAGATCGTATGCAAAATTTCAACCTCGATATTTCGAAAAAGTGGGTTGGGGCTTGCCAAATCTTCGTTTAAGGTTCGACTTACAAAATGCGTAAAATGCAAAATACGAAGATCTCGGTCAAATTTGCAAAAAAAATAAAGTCGAATATCCCCGAAACCAGTTAAGATATTGTAGACCTCAAGCGGACTTTTTTGTACAGATTTTTGAGGGCTATCCAGCATATTTTTGGAAATCGGACAAACAGCAAAGATTTGGCAGCCCCAAAAAATTTTCAAAATACCAAGGGGACCAAGTATACGGGGCCTGCCAAAAGGTACCCGGACAACCTAGGGCCTTGACATTTTACGCACGATCTCGCTTATACCTCAGCTCAAACCAGTCCAAAGAGATAGCACAACCCGTTCTCACACGCCAATTTTTACTAGTTTTTTCTTCGATTTGCTCCCACTGTACGGCGTAAAGTATGAATGCGGAGGTCTGGATGCAGACCCAATGAAGATGATATAGAAAATCACCATTTATTGGTTCCACCTCGCAGTAAGGCGGAAACGGTTCCTAGGTGGAATTAATACCCAGGGGTGACACACGGTTGATTTTTGATTACGGAGTCCGGCATAAGGCGAGAGACTTACTCGTCACATGCGTAAATCATTTTCCTATCCCGAACCGCAAAAAAACAAAAAAAAATTAATGATGCCACACTTTTCTTCTCCACTGTACCTTCATCCGACCATGCATTGTTCTTTCCAGATTTTTTATTTTTTTTTTAATTTTCCCATAAACAAAGGAATTCTTTTTTTGTTTTTTTAGGTCCAAAAGCTTAGTGGTGCCAGCACAATGCCACCCGCGCTATAATTCTTGTATTTGCCAAATGAGATAATGAAAGCAACAGTTTTTCTCAACGAATTTTTCATTTCAAGTTTTATAATGGCCAAGTGAGAAGAAAAAAAACGAAAAAATGAAAAATATAAATTATGGTTAATAAAACTAAGTTTGCATGGAAAACAAAAATATAAACCAATGGAAATGGTTTTCGTTATTTTGGCGGCGATGAGTCACTAAAATGATACACAGAGAAAATTTCAAGTATGTTAGCCGGGTCGAAATATCCATTTCCGACCCACCCTATAAAGTATACATATTCTTGATCGTCGTAAAAATCTAAGACCACCTAGCCATGTCCTACCGTCCGTTTGACTGTTGAAATCACGCTAAAGTCTTAAAAAAACGAGATATTGAGCTAAAACTTTGTACAGAATCTTTTTTTGTCCATAAGCATGTCAAGTTCGAAAATGGGCTATATCGGACTATATCTTGATATAGCCCCCATATAGACCGAACCGTCGATTTAGGGTCTTAGGCCCTTAAAAGACACATTTATTATCCGATTTAGCTGAAATTTGAGACAAAGAGTTGTGTTAGGATACTAGATATTTTTCTTCAATTTGGTCCCGATCGGTTCAGATTTGAACATAGCTGCCATATAGACCGATCTCCCGGTTTAAGGTTTTGGGCCCATAAAAGGCGCTTTTATTGTCCGATGTCGCCGAAATTAAGGACAGTGAGTTGTGCTGGGACCTTCGACATTCTTCTTCAATTTGGCTCAGATCGGTCCAAATTTGGATATAGCTGCCATATAGACCGAAATTTGACACATTGACTTATGTTTGGCTTTTCGACAGTCGTGTCGTATATGGTTCAGATCGGTTTATTTTTAGATATAGCTACTAAAAAGATCAATATTTTGTTCTACATAATTGAACAATGACTTGTGCTTATTAGTATTTGATCCAAATCAGAACATGTTTCGATATAGCTGCTATGGGGCATAAGGTACGCATTTTTCACCGGATTTTGACGAAAGGTAGTTTACATATATACCCGAGGTGGTGGGTATCCAAACGGCTTTTTACTTGTTTTGGAGGGAGTAGTCCCACACACACTTGGTTCAAATAGTAATATTAGCCCAAGATTTTCCCGTCAGGCTGTTACCGCACACCTTAACTTTAACGTGGCTCCAAAGGAAGAAGTCGCTAGATATCAAATCACAAGATCTTGGTGGACAATTGTGATCACCTCTTTCAGAGATTACACGGCCCGTAAAAAAATTAATGTTTAAGTTGCTTGTGTGCCACAAGTATTGTCTTGTTAAAGGTAAACTTCGGCTAAATCAATACGACCATAATAATCATCTTTCGATAGCGGCATAACTTATTATCAGCCTTAAAACCCCAAAATTAACCAAACATAGCCGAATTCGGTATCTTTTTCAATATATTGGAGACTGAAATAGTGGGTTACCATCTTAATAGCTTTCCACTTCAAAAAGTAACCTTAGATGTCCTATTTTCGCCTTAACGAACGCTAAAATTTTTAAACCTATGTCTTTCCATCCTATCTGAAAGTGTGAACGCCCTTTAACTCAATGCAAACAATACCATAATCAGCTGTTTATGAATTTCATTCACAAATAAATGAATTTTAATATTTGCCCCATAATTTGTAGATATTACAACAAAAAGTAAACATTAAAAAACATTTGCTTTCATTTACGTTAAGTTATCTCATTGTTTACGTTTAAAGAATGTTGTTTTTTACATAATAACATTATATCAGACGACTGAGACTCTCTGAGAAACGAATAACGTCATGGTCTGCAGGTGCCAGCCACTAGGTAAGTGTACTAAAGCCCTACATGTCAAACAACTAAACATTTAGGCAAACATACATATGTATGTACATATATTTGCTAGCACATGATAAACAAAAGATGAGATGCAACGTTTGTTAAGAACAAATGTACTGGTACTTACTTACATGTGTGTATGTAAGCATGTCTGTATGAATATACAAATGCAGCCAAAAATGTATTTAAATGCAAATGGTTGTAAATTTCAGTGATTAAAACAACAAAGCGACACATTACAACGGTATTATATGTGTGGTTATCTCCCTCTCTCTTTCTTTCTCTCGTACACTCTGAGTTTTTAAATAAACCAAAGCATAAACACTCTATTTACACTTGTCTTGTTACTTTCGTTGATGTTGCCGAACCAAAGCACAGTGGCAGGAGATTAGGAAGGAGAAATTAGATTATACAGGACTGCAAAAGGGACAATACAGCAAATACCACACAAACATTGAATGCCTACCTCATAAGGTAAGAGAGATGTAAAGTGCCGCTGAACTGGCGATAAGATTAAGGTAAGCCAAGGTAATTAAAAAGTCATCGACCTATACATAAGTCTCTCATATTAATATCGAACAAAACGATAGTGAAGACGATTCTCAGCAGTTGCGTATGACAATGATCGTGGAAAAAAAATATCACAATGGGGAACTAATATACGAATCCTAGTCAGTTGAGACAAATGCCACATTTAGGTATTAAATGTAAAGCGATCTCCAGAATTTCAGGGCAAGAAATCAGGCTAAGACTGTCAAAAGACATCTAAAACGGAAATGCCACTCTGCTATGTTTGAAAAATTTGAGAATCCGAAGGCTCTTTGGAATATAATTATAAGAGACAATGGAATTATCAGAAGTAGAATCCCCAATATTGACATACCTTCTGTCAGTAGTGTTGATGACTTAAATGAGAGATTTATAAATAACCAGCTGGATGTTATAGGTGACATGAGTTCTTTTTTTTTTCTTCTTTACCGGCGAACGAAGGGGTTTCCTTTACTTGTATAACCAGTGAGGACCTATTTTCTGCATTTTCGTTCATTAAATCGAATGCCCCAGGAAATTATGTTTTTCCTCTTCAATTCTACAGGATAGTATTACCTTTCACCTTTCTGAGCACTTTCTTCATTTAGTTAATACTCTCATTATGACATTCAGCTTCCCCAAGGAGTGGAAAACTGCTAGGATTAATCCTACACAGAAAAAGTCGAATTCCGACGATTATAGACCCATGACACTTCTTCCTATTTTGTCCAAGGTGGTTGAGTATGTTTTAAAGTAACAGCTCGTTGATTACCTGGAACGTTGCAGATTGCTTTCTGACTCTCAATGTGGTTTCAGGAGTCAGAGCAGCACATCTATTCTACTTTTGGGATTAACTGACTCCATTAGAGAGAATTTTTCTCATGATAAAATATGCCTTCTGCTATCTTTAGAATTGGAAAAGGCTTTCGATCGCGTCGACCATTTTGTTTTGGTCAGAAAACTTCACCGGTTTTTTTGGGCTCGGTCTGGATGGCTGTGAAGTGTTTTGCTCATACCTTTTTGGCAGATCACAATATGTGCAGATCAATGGGGACGGTCGAATATTTTCCAGTAAAAAGCGAAGTCCGTTGGGGTTGCATTTATTGGGAGGAGACGGTCGATCCCCCCGACGCTAAGAACCAAAACGACAATTTATTTGAGTCTTTTATTGTCGCGATGTACTGTCCAGATACTTTAATTCTTATACTCACATTAGATTCGAAAAATACTGTCATAGACCTTTCTTTTAATTGACATATTATCCCGATCAAACTACATGATATTTAGTGGGTGGACCGGTTCCAGACTCTGTCCTGATTGTGCATGCCAGATTCGTAGTCAAGTCCCAAAGAGCTTTCGTTCGATACCCGTTTTTTGAGGTTGGACACTTATGCCCGATTTGGGGGTTTTTTGGATTGGGGAGGCCCACTAAACATCTCGGACCAAACTCGTATAACAGATGTGTACTCAGCTTCCAAATATCTTTCATTTGAGCACCATATTGTCCCAATCGGTAAACATGACTCCAAGGAATAAATTTTTATATCAGCATTGGACTCTACCTTTAAGTAGCTTTTATTTGATATCCATATTTTCGCAATCGGTAAATTTGTCCTGCTGGGGGGTTTCATTAATTTGATACCCATATTGCTCAAAGCGGTTAAAGTGACCTGTTGGGTGATGTTTTTGGGGGTGGGGGCCCCCCGACATTTAGGGTAACATTTTAATGCCAAGTTCGTACTCTACTCCCTAATACATTTCATTTGTCCTCCCTAATACCATACTACCCAAAGCGGTGAAAGTGTCCTCTTGTGGCTTTTTTGGGATGGGGCGTCCCCCCAGATTATTTGACCCCCAAATTTTTTACCAATTTCGTGTTTTTGGGGTGCCATAAGGTGGCACACAAAATTTCGCTAAAATCGGTGCACGATCTGGCGTTTTTGAAAATTGCGGTATGGGGGAGGGTCCGCTCCCCCTTTGGATATCAAAAAAATCACTGATCCTGATTCGATTTAGCTATGTCTGCCTGTCTATCCATGAATTCTTGTAATCAAGGTACAGGTCGCATTTGTTGTCCGATTTTCACAAAATTTTGCATAAGTGGCTTTTTTGGTCCAAGGACGGAAGCTATTGAATTTGAAAAAGAATCGGTCCAGATTTAGATATAGCTCCCATATATATACAATATTACATCCAATGTGCCCTTTTAAAGCTGTAGAAGCCACAATTTTGGTCTGATCCTTACAAAATTTGGCACTAGGTGTTTTTTTTTAACGACCCAAAATGCTTGCAAAATTTTATTGAAATCCGTTCAGATTTACATATAGCTCCCATATATATCTTTCATCCGATATGCCCTTTTAAAGCTGTAGCAGCCGCAATTTTGGTGCTATCTCTACCAAATTTGCCAAATTTTGTTTCGTGTGACGTCCCAATATGTGTGCAAAATTTCATCTAAATCGGTTCAGATTTGGATATGGCTCCCATATATAACTTTCGTCCGATTGGACCTATAAAGGCTGTAGAAGGCATAATTTTGATCCGATCTTTATAAAATTTGGCATGAAGTGCCTTTTGCGACGTCCCAATATGTGTGCAACATTTTATCATAATCGGATCAGATTGAAATATATAGCTCCCATGTATATCTTTCATCCGATATGCCCTTTTAAAGCTGTAGTAGTCACAATTTTGGTCCCATCCTTACAAAATTTGGCATGGGCCGTTTTATTCTACGTCCTCATATGTGTGCAAAGTTTCAAAAAAATCGGTCCAGATATAGATATAGCTCCCTTATATATTTTTCATCCTATAGGCCTTTTAAGGCTGTAGAAGCCAAAATTTTGGTCCGATCTTTATAAAAATTTGCATGGGGTGTTTTATATAATGTCCTCATATGTGTGCGAAATTTCATAAAAATCGGTTCAGATTTAGGTATAGCTCCCATTTATATCTTTCATCCTATATGGATTTTTAAGGCTGTAGAAGCCACAAACTTCCACCGAACTTTTTAAAAATTGGCATGGGGTGTTGTATTTAATGTCCTCATATGTGTGCAAAATGTCCGATCTTTACAAATTTTTCATGAGATGGTTTAATTGGTATCGCAATACGTGTGCAAAATGTCATCAAAATCGATTTAGATAAAACTCCCATATAAATCTTTTATGCGTTTCGGCTTTTAAGGCTATAGAAGCCACAATTTTCGTACCATCGTAAGAATATCGTATAAGGTTCTATTCGAAGTCTGACTAAATTTTGATATAGGTACTATCTATTTAAAGTATTATGTATACTCGGTGGCGTAGGGTATAATATAGTCAGCTTCGCCCGACTTTTGTCTTTCCTTACTGGTTATATGATAGATTTTGTATATTAAACATTGTAATTTGTTCAAATTGGCCATTGTGTGGTTTCAATTGATTTCCTTGTTCTAGCCAAACATGATCTCTATTTCTAATTCCAAATTTATCATCACCCCACTGTGCCTCATTTCTTTTAAAGGAAAATTATTCTCAATTTCTTTTTTATACCCTCCACCATAAGATGGGGGGTATACTAATTTCGTCATTCTGTTTGTAACTACTCGAAATATTCGTCTGAGACCACATAAAGTATATATATTTTTGATCGTCGTGACACTTTATGTCGATCTAGCCACGTCCGTCTGTCTGTCCGTCCGTCCGTCCCTCCGTCCGTCCGTCCGTCTGTCTGTCGAAAGCACGCTAACTTCCGAAGGAGTAAAGCTAGCCGCTTGAAATTTTGCACAAATACTTCTTATTAGTGTAGGTCGGTTGGTATTGTAAATGGGCCATATCGGTCCATGTTTTGATATAGCTGCCATATAAACCGATCTTGGGTCTTGACTTCTTGAGCCTCTAGAGGGCGCAATTCTTATCCGAATGGAATGAATTTTTGCACGAAGTATTTCGTTATGATATCCAACAACTGTGCCAAGTATGGTTTAAATCGGTCTATAACCTGATATAGCTGCCATATAAACCGATCTTGGGTCTTTACTTCTTGAGCCTCTAGAGGGCGCAATTCTTATCCGAATGGAATGAATTTTTGCACGAAGTATTTCGTTATGATATCCAACAACTGTGCCAAGTATGGTTCAAATTGGTCCATAACCTGATATAGCTGCCATATAAACCGATCTTGGGTCTTGACTTCTTGAGCCTCCAGAGGGCACAATTCTTATCCGATTTGAATGAATTTTTGCACGACGTGTTTTGTTATGATATCCAACAACTGTGTCAAATAAGGTTAAAATCGGTTCATAACCTGATATAGCTGCCATATAAACCGATGTGGGATCTTGACTTCTTGACCCCTAGAGGTCGCAATTATTATCCGATATGACTGAAATTTTGTACGACGGATCCTCTCATGACCATTAACAAACGTGTTTAATATGTTCTAAATCGGTATATAGCCCGATACAGATCCCATATAAATCGTTCTCTCTATTTTACTTCGTGAGCCCCAATGGGCGCAATTCTTATACGAATTGACTGAAATTTTACACAGGTCTCCAACATATAATTTAATTGTGGTTCGAACCGGACCATATCTTGATATCGTTTTAATAGCAGAGCAACTCTTTTCTTATATCCTTTTTTGCCTAAGAAGAGATGCCGGGAAAAGAACTCGACAAATGCGATCTATGGTGGAGGGTATATAAGATTCGGCCCGGCCGAACTTAGCACGCTTTTACTTGTTCTATTTAATAGTGGAATGAGCTTTTCCCCAGCGATGCTTTCATTTTCATTCGTTCTTTTTTCGGATTTTTATTATTTGTGAAAAAGATTTTGTTGTCCGAAATATGAGATGTGAGAGTTTGTATTTGACATGTTTATGATGTATTTTATTTACAACAAGTAAACACATGTTGTGTGGTGTAATGAGTGATGTGGGGAGATGTAAAGAGAGATATCCACTATTTGTATAAGCATATAATGTGTATATGTAAGTCTATAATGGAATGTTATTGTAATTGTATTTAATGTAACATTTTGTTTTTATTCAAATATGTACAAAAAAAAAACAATAGCACGAAATAATATAATTTCATTAATATCAAAAACCAAAACATGCACAATACACGTGCAGCCCCCTTCTCCCCATTTAATTGCTGGTGATGTTGTAACATGGAATAAGAGGGATTTTTAGGGAGGGAGTGAGGGGGACGACGGGAAACCTAATGAAGATTAATATCAATTACATATTGTATGAATGGTAGAAAATCACTCAAATTTATTCATGTCAGTAATTTCTGATTTTTTTTTATTTATATCAAGTTACATTATTTGAATATAAAAATTTAAAGGTCATTTTATTTAACTTTGTATATGATGGAGATATAATACTGTTTTGAAATATAACATTAATTAAATTTTCACGTTTTTATGTTTGTTAAGTTAATAAAAAATAATTGGTTTAGCAAAATACAAGTGTTGACGTAAGCAATACAACAATATAAGCATTACAATTGGAAAAAACCCCCTTAAATAGCAAAATCACATTCTTCACTAATTAAACAAAACAAATATGAATATAGTGAAAAATTTAACTCATAAGTTGTAATCGGTAATTATAGGGTGTTTGCACAATTTATCGAATTATATTGAGAGTAATAGAGAATTATCGAGTGATATCGAACATTGAAATGTAGTAGCAGCACCACTTTTGTTGGAGAGCATTATTAAAAAACTGATGTAAAAGTTGTTGCCGAAGACTATCGAGTACTTTCTAAATTTATCAACTAATATCGATACTTATAGAAAGTTGTGCTGTGTTATCGAACTTATATGGAAAAATATTTAATTTATTAGTTGTTATGGATAACTATAGGGTGTTATAGAATTTTATCGATTAATGTTGATAGTCATCGAGAATTATCGAGTGTTATCGAATGCTAAACTTTATTAGAACTTTTGTAGGAAAGTATTATTCATAAAGTAGGGTAAATTTTGCTATCCAAAATTGTCGTATTTTCCCTTAAAATATCGAGTTATCGAATTATATCCTGTGTTATCGAATATATCAAAATAATTAATAATCCTGATTTTCGATACAAGGTTAATGTCAGTTTTTATCGAATCTTGATCTTCAATATAAGTAACTTAAAACCAAATAAAATATTAATATGATAGTTCGGTCTTATTCTGTTAGATAAATTATAGCACGATTTAGATTAAAGTGGCTCATGGATTGAATAATCTACAAGATCTTGAACTTAGGTTCTTAGAAAGTGCTTGCAGACAATAATTGAGAATTCAGGCTCCCTTGATGTGAGATGGATATGGTGAACTGAGGTTCACTCCTCGAAAACATTCCCGCGCAGGTGTACTTACATAGCCACAGGAGTAATAAAAGAAACACAGTATTCTTTTTCTTAGGAGAAGATGATTAGTCGATGACGGCTGCTAGCAAAAAGAGGAGGAATAAGAGCTCATAGCTCGCAAGCTTTTTCAATATGTGAAACAGTGTTGGCACTCAGCATTACTAATACTAGTTTTTATTCAATCAATTCCATTCTATCTTTTAATCCATTACATTATAGTATGCTTCTCTATTACTTATTAACAATTTTTACAATTAAACGTTGTTCAAATACTTCATTGTGATCTTATTTAAACATAAATTCCAAATACTTGAGAGATTAAGTCTATTGGGAAAGTCAACAAATTCATAAGATGCGACTGAGAGATTAAGTCCATTCAACATGGATATTGGCCACTATGCGGAGAAGCAATAGTTAAAATTAGGGACAGAATTCGTGGATGGTCCACATTTTCTAGTCAATATACCATTGGATGAATGATAGACCGCAATGAAGTGGATGTGCAAGCTGAAGATAAAGTTGTCTTAGATAAATTATAGCTTGATTTAGATGAAACTGGCTCAAGGATATTGATCACTATACATGAGGATAGGATATTGGTCACTAAAAATGGGGACAGTATTCGTGGATGGACCACATGTTCTAGTCAATGTATGAAAGCTATATATTCTATTTGATAACAAATGAGTACTATTTGGTACAATGTCTGTACGTTTAAGTACCATATATGTACTTTTGGTAAAATGTGTTCACTTTAAGACAAATGTATACTTTTTGGTGTGTTTTAGAAAAAAGTTTACATCATATATAAGCTTTATGATACTAAATGAAGGATTTTTGCTATGAAATGTTTATATTGTTGATATCAAATGTGCAATTTTTGTTACCAAAACATGATGGGAAAAGTTTACACTCTTGTGTGGAACGAAATGTTGGGAATACTAATCTAGTAATTCCGTTTGCAACACCTCAAAATATTAATCATAAAGTATATATTCTTGGCCGTCCCGACATTCTGAGTCGATCTAGCCGTCGGTCTGTCGAAATCACGATAGCGCTCGAAGGAATAAAGATTTCCCATTGAATTTTTGCACAGATACTTTTTATTGATGTGATGATCATTGAGGATTGTAAATGGGACATATCGGTTCAGATTTGGATATGGCTCCCATATAAACCAATCTCCTAATTTGACATCTTAAGCCCTTGGAAGCCGTAATTGTTATTCGATTCGACTTAAATTTTGCATACAGTGTTTTGACTTCCTCGCTTTTCTCTAAATCGGTCTATAACCTGATATAGCTCATATACATATATCGCCCGATTTTCACTCCTAGAGCCACTGCAAGCGCATTTATTGATCAATCTTCCCGGAACCTTGTACAGCGCTTTCCTCGACGACTTTTACAATATCTGTAAAGTTTGATCGAAATCGGTTCAGATTTAGATATAGCTCCCATATATATGTTCATCCGATTTGCAATAATAATGCAATAAAATGGTCATTTTTTAACCGATTCTCTCGAAAATTGGCAGGAAGAATTTTCTCGACAGGAAGAAAGGATTTCTCTCGTCATTACTGGTGAATTTCAGAGAAATCGTTTTAGATTTAGATATAGTTCTCATATATATATCGCCCGCTTTTCATTCCTAGAGCCACTGCAAGCGCATTTATTGACCAATCTGCTTAAATATTTGCACAGCGCTTTCCCCGGCAACCACCACAATATCTAAGAAGTTTGGTAGAAGTCGGTTTAGATTTAGATATAGCTCCCATATACATGTCCAGCCGATTTTGAGAAATATTTCAATAATGTGCTCATTTGTTAGCCGATCCTCTCAAAATTTGGCAAAAAGGATTTTCTTATAATACTGGTGAATTTCATAGAAATTGCTTCAGATTTATATGTAGCTGTCGTATATGTATTTCGCCCGATTTTCACTTCTTGGGTCACTGAAAGCGCATTATTGACCAATCTTGCCAAAATTGTGCACAAGTCCTTCCTCGATGTCTACCACAATATCTAAGAAGTTTGGTCAAAATCGCTTTAGATTGAGATGTAGCTCATCAAATTTTGGGTAATTTGCAACAATGTTGTTATTTGTCAACCGTATTTATAACAGTTTGAACGTACTTGCTCGAAATTTGATACCGATGTTCTAATATCCTATCTAAAAACATTCGCCGAGGTGCAACAAAATTAGTTCAGAATGAGATATAGCTCCCACTTTGTACCTATAGGTTAGGGTATTATAAAGTCGACACCGCCCGGCTTTTGCTTTTCCTTACTGGTTTGGGTATTTATAATTTTGCAGATATCCTGGGCATACATACATTTTCAAACCATTTTTGATGATTTCGTATTCTATGTACATAAACCTGACCTTCTGATCTCATAAAATCGGATCTTAGTTATATATAGCCGCTATGTAGACCGATCTCTAGACTTAAAGTTTTGAGGCAATAAATTGGTAATATTTCAAACGATTTCGATGAAATTTGGCACAGTGACTCCTTCACATATTTGCTAAGAGTGGTTCAGATTGGACTACATTTGGATATAGCTGCCCTATAGACCGACCAGATTGTGCCATATAGGGAATGTGGACCACTTAATCTACACGAAATCATCAAAAATTGTTTGAAAAATTCTTTTATGCCCAAGATATCCGCAAAATTTTAATACCCACCTTTTGGGTATAAAAAATTTTTCCAGAATACATGTGGGGTGGTTTTCCAAGGATTCGGCCCGGCCAAACTTAGCACATTTTTACCGGTAGATTTAACATTACATGTTACAAAATATACACATTTTTCAGGTTTTCCATTTTTTATACACTTTCATACATACTAATATTGCCAATGTAATTTTGTCGCAGTACATACCTGAAAATAAAAGAAAATTAATTATTATTATTATATATTTAAAAAAAATGTCAATATAAATAGGAATATGTAAATATATAAAAAAAATAAATTTCTTTTTAGCTTTCTTCAATTAAAGTATGATTAATTGATCCAACCATAAAAAGTATATACCAGAAATCAACAGAGATATTTCTATCTACTTCAAGCATTGCATCTTTAGTAACTCTCTTTTGAATTAGTGCAGCTTGTTTCTAAATTAGTGAAGTTCTTTATCAATGACATTGTGTGGGTGTATTTAACAGTTCTTCGCTTGTTTAACTTTAGTGTTAATGAATGCGCTGGACAGTCATAGGGAAGATATAGCCTTGTGGCTGAGTTGGTCTACTAGTGCGCTGGTAGTAGATTTGATTCCACCAAAACTTTGATCTGTCGCTAATGTAATACCACAAGGACTACAAATTGACTTGGTGAGTTTGTAATCGACCAAACTTCATCTTCCATCTTCATTTCAATCTTCAACTCCAAGACCTTGAAAACACTATGCGAATGTATGTAGGTATACAATGCACTACTCCACACTGCACTTAAAATAATGCTTAAATAACTGTTAGTCCGGTTAGACATTAACCTCCTCATATACAATGTGTGTACATATATTCTTGTAACATAATCCATGAAAATGATGTTTAATTAACTGAAATTAAACACACCCTTCTAATTCTATGCAAGCTAAATGTTACACCAAGTCATAACTAAGCTCTAGCACTCACAATACAAGCAGTTACAATTGAATCAAAAGTAAGCCATGCAAACCTGCTTTTTTGAAGTTCACATGTACTTACAAGATACAAAATAATTCACACATGTTATATGTATACGAAATGGGAATGGAACAAAACACCCATGGAAAGAAGAAAGAGATCGTGATTGCTGGATAACATAAGCGAAAAATACAAAGAGAGCGAGAGAGGGAGAGAGTTTTTCAGAATGTAAAAAATATTGTTCTCTTACATTCCAGCACATTTTGGATCTTTCTTATTGAAAAATGGCCACCACGAAACACATTGGAAAATGAAACTGCCAAAATTCAACATTTCTCTCTTATTCTCAATACATCTCTGAAACTCTTAATAAATACAAACTGAAAATAAGTTGTCAAACTCAAGGGAACCAACACAATTGAGGAAAAATTGAAAGCTTGATCTCTTAATATTTGAATTAATACACCTAAATAAAGGCGCCACATGAATCGTGGAGGAATATGGTTTCGAATATTATTTTTAAGAGCGTCGAATATACAACACTGCTAGAAAATCAAAAGAATATTAAAGGTAAACAAAAATTACATTACATTAAATTTTTAAATACATAGCAATCTTGTGGATGTATTGATTTATTTTATAAATTTCATACACAGCGATGTTGTTATAGTGTATGCAGCACAAATTTGGAGAAAACGACAAACACGCCATATTTGGTAGTTTTGAAAACATTTTATATCTATAGATACATTTGTCAAAATTTAATTTTTAGACAAAAAAAAAAAATAATGAGTTTTATCTTAAATAAGTTTTTAAAAAAATGTTGGGAAAATTTTATTTCTATAGAAATCTTTGTTACAATAATTCTATAAAAATTATTTCAAAATTTTATTTAAAAAGAAAATTTTGGAAAAATTTTACTTTTTTTAATATTTCAAAAAAATTTAAATTTTATTAAATTAAACATTGGTATGTAGTTTTATTTATATATACATATTGGATACGTTTTATTTCTTGTTTTTTTTTTTTTCTTGGAAAAAATTTGTGAATTTGACTTTTTCTGAAAAAATGTTCGTCAAATTTTCTTTACAACATTGGTACCAATATAGAAAATTTTTTTAAAAATTTTATTATAACAAAATTTAAATTTTTTTTTATAAAAAATTTTATCGAAATTTCAAGTTTACAGAAAATTTCGCAAAAATTTTTTAAAATTATATCTTTTATATTTCATTGTTTTTCAAACCGAGCTTAATGACCAACGTAACACCCTCACGGATGACCGACCACAAAAGCTACGGGCAACAACGATGGGCAAACGCCGCAGCATCAACATTGGCAAGGCAGGAGCCAGGCCATGTCATGCGCAGCACCAAATCACTCAGTCGCACCAGTACAGCAACACCTTGTCATGGATAACTAGAGTGTATTCATGCCTCCACTAAGTCTTGTCCATCTCCTAAGAAATACTACCCGGGAAAAGGTGACCAGCCTTGCAACAGTCGTCTCGTCATCAAGCGTCCTAAATTAATCCCCATCGCGTCTAAATCTCTAATGTCTGCATAGTACGGGCATTCCGTCAGTACACGCATTATAAGTGCAGTCGGTTGGGATTGTAAATGGGACAAATCGGTCAATGTTTGGGTATAGCTGCCATATAAAACGATATCGGATCCAGACTTATTGAGTGTCTAGAGGGCGCAATTCTTATCCTATTTGGCTAAAATTTGGTGTGAAGTGATTTGACCATTAACAACTGTGTCAAATATGGCTCAAATCAGTTTATAACCTGATATAGCTCCCATATAAACCGATTTCGGATCTTGACTCTTTGAGCCACTAGTCGGTGGAATTATTATCTGATTTGCATGAAATTTTACACGAAGTGTTTTGGTTTAACCACCAACAACTATATAATATATACCAAATATTATCTAAATCGGTTCCTAAGCTAATATAGCTCCCATATAAACCGAAAAGGATCTTGATTTCTTGAGCCGCTAGAGAGCGCAATTATTGTTTAAATTGCATGAAATTTTGTATGAAGTGTTTTGTTCTAACTTCTAACAATTGCGTCAATCGGTTTATAACCTGATATAGCTCCCATTTAATCCGATCTTGGAATTTGACTTCGTGAGCCGATAGAGGGCGTAATTATTATTCGATTTGGCTGAAATTTTGCACGAAGTGTTTCGGTTTGACTGCCAACAACTGCGCTAAGTATGGTTCAAATCGACTCACAACCTGATATAGCTCTCATACAAACCCATCTCCCGATTATACTTTTCGAACCTCTAGAGGAAGCAATTCTTATCCGATTTGGCTGCAATTTTACACAACGACTTCTTGTATGACCTTGAACATACGAGTTAAGCATGGCCTGAATCGGTCCATAACCTGATATAGCTGCCATATAAACAGATCTCTTAATTTTATTTCTTGAGGCACAATATAGGGCGTAATTCTTTTCCGATTTGGCTGAAATGAATATCACTTTGGTCTCCACACGCTAAACCAAGTATGGTCCCAATCGGTACATTACTTGGTATAGCATAGCAATTCTTATCCATTATCCTTTGTTTGTCTATAAAGGGATATCGGTCAATGAACTTGACAAATGCGATCTATAAGGAGGGTATATAAGATTGGGCCCGACCGAACTTAGCACTCTTTTACTTGTTTTTTACTTCTTTTTAAATAGAAAAGCAAAATAACAAAATATATGGTGTGTTTAATGTATTGGGGCGGGCTGCAATGTTCGCGATTTCGCCCTTTCTTCCTTCCACCTACTCACTAATTTGGGCTTAGCAATCCTGTAAGTGATGACAAGTTTTGGCTTTGTGTGTGTTGTTGATGTTAGAAGTCTTTTGAAGAAATGTTGGCTTCTGTTTTTAATCTTTTTCATGCTGTGCATAATAAAGGATTGACTAATAAGATCCAACGTTTCATTCGAAGGATATGCTTCTACCATTGTACTTCTCACTTATAAATCAGTAGGTGGAAGCATGTTATCTTTTGGTGGCATAGCAATTTGATGAGCCCTATGGCCCCAAAGGGCGAAATCATGATCATTGCAGCCCGCCCCAATACATTGTAACACCACATGCTCAAATTCTTTAAAGGGTTATTGTTGTTTTGCTTTTCGATTTGAAAAAGTAGAGAAAAAATTAAAGACCGTTGGTCTTAGCTTAGTTTCATATAAAAAATGCTGCACTTTTCACCCAGAGTACTTTGTGAAAACCATAATAAATAGGAAGCCAAAAAATCATAAATAAAATCATCGAAATTGACAGACAGCATAAAAATCAAACGAAATGTCATTGTCATGTCCGTTTCTTTTTATTTCAAAAGATAGAATTTTCGTTGTAAGTACCCACATTCCTACAATAAAAAAAAAGGTAATTGCTTTGACGCGCTTCATTTATATTACAAAACAGTAATTCGGTTATATTTTAGGAGTCAGCAGTTTTTATTTTGTTCTTGTCATTGCGGGTTTTTTTATTTGCAATGGGGAGAGAGAATAGAGCACGGTAGAGAGACACTGACTTAGAAATAAATACAAGTCATAGTATTCGGTTTTACTACAATTCGTTGTAGCTTGTTGTGATGGTGTTAGTATTTGTTGTTATTGTCGAAAGGTAGGTGACTCCCAACTACATATTCTCTCTACATCAATGCTGTCATTGTTGTTGTCAACAAGGTGTGAAAATAAAGTAGAAGAAGAAATTAGAGAAAGACTTGGCAATTGGAAAGGTAGCTTGCTGGCTGGTCGTGTGTGCAATTTGTGACTTCTTATCATGGCACCAACTCCAATTGACTAAGGCATACGAAAAGTGCTGTGCAAACGCAAACATACATTCACTATTTACTTGTACATTGACTGTTTTTTTATATTTTTGTTGTTGTTGTTTTCTTCTTATACTCTGTCTGCTGCCGCTATTTTTTTTTTTGGATTTTCTTGCTGCTAACCATTTATTGACAGGTAGTAGCAGACATATCATGCACATGGATGGATGAATGGTTGGTTATACAGAAGACCTGTTTATTGTCACATTTTGTCAATGAAGTTAGAAATGTTAATGTAATTGGACAGTGGTCTGTGAGACAATTAGCAAAAATGGAAATAGGACAAAATACGGTTACAGTTTCACAAAAAGTTCATAAAATATTAGTGGAAATATGAGCTGACAATTGCTTATGTCCACATGATTGATGAGTTGGTGTCATGGTGTCGAGGATAACTAATGGTTTATAAATATTTTAGCTAGCGCCGCAGTCTAAAGTGGTTATATTTGCATTTAAAGTTATTTGATTAAAAACAAATTAAGACTAATATATGGCTAGAATGTTTTAAGCACTGTGATGAAGGCTAAATGCAGGCAACGTTGCTTGTCTACCAATCGCGGATGGGCGAAAATCTCGAATTATTGTTTTTAATTCTGGCAATAGCATCGAAAATTATTGGGTTGTCCAAAAAGTAATTGGGGATTTTTTAAAAGAAAGTAAATGCATTTTTAATAAAACTTAGAATGAACTTTAATCAAATATACTTTTTTAACCCTTTTTTTCTAAAGCAAGCAAAAAGTAACAGCTGATAACTGACAGAAGAAAGAATGCAATTACAGAGTCACAAGCTGTGAAAAAATTTGTCAACGCCGACTATATGAAAAATCCGCAATTACTTTTTAGGCAACCCAATATTTACAGGCTTTGTGCGTTCGTGAGTTCGATTCCCATCAAATGCTTAAGCTGTCGCTGTTGTGGTATCACAATGGGTAAAAATAGTCTATGAGCCTGATATTAGAGTTACACTTTCATCTACGATGCTCAATACATGGATTCAAGTCCTGACGAGATTCGAATCAATCGTTCAGTACCCTTGAGCCTGATAGTAGAGTTACACTTTCAACTATGCAATGCGCAATGCTTGGATTCCACCAAAGGCTTTAGCTGTCGCTGTTGTGGTTTCACAATGGGTAAAAATTGTCTATGAATCTGATATTAGAGTTAAATTTTCACCTATGATACGCAATGCTTGGATTCAAATCTTGGCAATATTTGAACCTATTGTGCACTACCCTTGAGCCTGATATTAGAGTAATACATTCACCCATGATGCGCAATGCTTGAATTCAAATCCTGGAGAGATTCGATCCTACTGTGCAGTACCCTTGAGACTACCCAGATAACAATTTCGGCCCGACAATCGGATGAATCATCCGACATTGGATCCGATGTCTTATCGACATCGTAACTTAAAACGAGAGAAGTGGTTGTCACGTTGTCGGAACGACGCGGCTGAGGAAAATCTTATATATTTACCGTCATATTGTAACGATATCGGAGCAATGTCGGAGCGAAATTGTAGAGATTTTCGAATGGGAAATTTAATGTCGTACAGAAATAGAATTTTACGTCGTAGAGAAATAGGACCGAAATCGTGAACGATTTCAGACCGATTTCTTGACGAACGTCTTAAAATTGATCAGACAAAACAAAAATTCCAAGTCAACAGTTAACGGCACCAGACGCAATTCCAAAAACAAAATATCCCCCCTCCACCACTTGCGTTCATTCTACACACGTGGCAACGAAA
The DNA here is from genome assembly GCF_963082655.1 of Stomoxys calcitrans. NCBI lineage: Eukaryota > Metazoa > Arthropoda > Insecta > Diptera > Muscidae > Stomoxys > Stomoxys calcitrans. The sequence goes on along the minus strand of NC_081554.1, from coordinate 180,285,848 downwards.
TGTTGCTATTTAAAAATAAAAATGAACCAAACAAAATATTCCTCCGACACGCCGCACAGAAATCGTCACGATTTCGTTCTTAAATGTCCGAACATTTAAAAAAAATCCCTCAGACTTGTCAAACCGATTTCTTTCCGGATTTGGTAAGAATTGTCGTATGCTTCGTCCGACTATGTGTAGACATGTCGGACGTCAGGCAAAGTCGGATCATATTGTTAGCTGGGTACTTAATGGCCTCTCACTGAAAAAAAAAGTTTACTTGATCTTTTCCGGTCGATCCCAGAAGTTTAGAAAATTTACGTAAAATTAACTGCCATTTCGCTTGCCGATGCGGCCTATTGGTCCGTCTTCTCACTTCCTGGAATATTGTTATGTTCAGCAATTAACGTCAGTGTTATATCAAGAGCTCAGAGAGGATTATGTGCAAACTAAGACTTATTTCGGCTTTACAGTCCTTGAAATCAAGCTTACCGCCTTGATATGTACTGCGCACATAAATCCTGATTATCGAGGAGGGAATATCTCTTCTCAGGATGTTCATTACCGCAGTATTTTTATGCCGCATACAAACCCAAAGCCAATTCTTACATTGTAAAAATCAATGTAAAATAGAGCAATTCCAATAATTCTTGTTGTCAGGTGGTACAGGGTGGCCATTGGTTATTTTAAGGCACCAATAACCCGCCTAGTCATAACGAGCATCATAGGCACTCAGTATTTGTGCAAGAGCCGGTGCCGCCTGGCCTCTCACTGAGACTCTCCGCTTGATATCGCTGAGTGTACGCGGCTGCCGTTGCAGTTACACCGCATGGAGCTTTCAACTATCCGCAACCCGTGGACGCGCCCAGTAGCTCTCAGCTAAGATTCTTGGAACACCACACATTAATGTTCCATCCTGTGTGGTGCTCTCAGCTATCCAGTGCCGGGGTCAGGTAATGTTAATATACTCTAGCAATGCTCCATCAACGTCCCACATATTATCAACGTCCGAACCACACAGTTCGGACATTAATGTTCCAGCCTATGTAGTGCTCCCAGCTATCCAGTGCCGGGGTCAGGTAATGTTAATATACTCTAGCAATGCTCTATCAACGTCCGACATATCATAGATATTTTTAGTGATCAGTGAGTCACCTAGAGCCTAACAAAACAGGGAAAGTCCATTGATTGCTGTAGTTACCGGTGGGCTTTGTTTTACGTATGCTCTTAAGATTAATGAGGATATATTTGCATTTAAAGTTATTTATCCATTTATCTCCATTATTATTTTTCTGCCAACAACTAATTATCTAATTTCCAAACCACTGTTCCCAAGATACATATATTTATTGCATTCTCTAAGCTTCAAGTCAATCAATTACCAAGCTTTCAACAATTTTCAAGTTTATGTACTTGTTTACACGTGAATTCAATCAGCCAGACAGACAGACAAAGACCGGCAAATAAACAACAAACATTTAATGTTCAAATAGCAAATATTTTGTTGTACGTTTTCTATAATGGCATTGTTAATGTGTAGATATGTGATTTTTTTTTTTTCAAAAATAAATCCATACAATGAAAGCAGTCATTGGAATTTGGCAAAAAATGTGCATGTATACATATATGTATGTATAATACGCATTTTTTAGATATGTCATCATAGATAAATTTAAAGTCAATACAAGGATGTACTCTACAATGGGTGAGATTTGAAATGATAGCATGAGGGGAATAGAAACGAAAGGAACCGGGGGAAAGATATTTACAATTAAGACTCAATGGAGTTTCAAATAGGAAAAATAAGTAAAAATACCTAAAAGAGATTGTGAAGTACTGCTGACAAGTTAAAAAATTTTAAGTATTCAGAAAAATTGCCTCATATTTAAAACTCTTGAAAGTAGATATTTAAAAAGTTCCTGTCTATCTGTTAAGTGGATATATTTGCATTTAAAGTTAATTAATATTTATCGCCTTAAGGATTTCTATTCATTGTTGTGCAAACATCTTTATGGCAATATGAAGCCCTAAAACCTTCGATAAAATACTCTAAGGAAGAACATGATCATTTTCGTAAGACAACATATTTTGCCCATAGCATTGTCAGCTCAGATGGCAAAATATTTGCCTTTGGGTACAGATGCAAAAACATTGTTCTAGCTTATGTTCTTATCTAGAAAACTTTTTGGTTCAGTTAACTTTAGACCATATTGAAGTTCGACATTTAAAGTACAATATGGTAGTCTTTCATAAAACCAAACCTTTGCTAGGTCTTATTATGCGACAAGGTCCCTTACATACAAGATTGAAGTAGACCAGAGTCCAATTACTTTGTAAAAAAAAATTTAAACCAGGTGGTATTTATTCTCTCATCTGACACCTTTGGATTTTGACTTCTAGCAAAGTTACATAAAAGGTAAGTTCAAGAGTATTTTGGTACAGAAACGCAATAATAACTAACTATAACTTCTCTCATAAATATTCCATCAAGGAACAGGGGATACTTCTCTCATATCTATGAATGCAGTCGGATTAAGTTTAAAGGGCCCTCCTTTTTATCCCGAGTTAGAACGGCGTGACGCTTGGTGACAGTGCTTGGAAAAGACGTTTTAACAAAGCTGGGTAGCTCATAAATGTTATTGGCGAAACCAGCCCAGCTATCTAGAGGGAGTTAAAACCCTTGGAATAGCATAAAAATTTGCAATTTTTGTCAAAAACAACATAACTTTTAAAATTCTGTGGGGGTTAAAACATTTCTGTGGGTGCTTAGTCCACAAATGCCTTTCTACGCTTATGGCAAGTGGTAATCGAAGGCAGCTAAACGGAATTAGGAATTTCATTTCCTGAGCTACTTAAATTTTCAGTCATCTGTGAGAAAGAAAACGGGTATTGACTAGCAAACTTAATTTACGGACCACCGTAGCGCAGAGGTTAGCATGTCCGCCTATGGCGCTAAACGCTTGAACTCGAATCCTGACGAAAACATAATAAAAAATTGCAGCCAGCCATGTATGTATTTCTCCATAAAGAGGTGTCGCACTGCCGTTCGGACTCAGCTATAAAAAAAGGAGGCCCCTTATCACTGCGCTTAAACTTGAATCGGACAGCACTCAGTGATTTGTGAGAAGTTTGGCCCTATTGTTCATGGGCAAATTTGCAATTTTAAGATTATCAATTTGTCAACTTTTAAAAAAAACATTCTCTTTGGTGAAAAATGTTTTCCTTCACATTAAGGATTTTTAGTTTCAATGGTAGGTTAATAAATCCTTAACATCTTTACATCTATTTTTTGAGCACAAAAACTAAAATTAAGGTAAAAATATCGTTAAAAGTTAGGAAATCGACCTTGGGACAACACAACAGTGAACCTTAGTTAAAGCCGCAAAATAGTCTTATAAAAATAGTCTTTAAGTGATTATTTTTTTTTAGGTTAAGTTAAAGAAAACAATTTTTCCGAAAAATAATGACTGGACAGATATCTATGAAGTAAAAAAAGTATCAATCAGTGATCAAAATTTGAAACAGATGGTCGTGACCATTAGTAAATAGAAAATTAAATTTGAAATAACACCTTTATTTTAAAGTTTTGGTTCTTTGGCTCCTACGAATAAGGTAATATCTGGGCCCACTCATTTTCAGTGTACCCTAATCATCCATAGTTCATTGGATGGATATATTTGCATTTAAAGTTAATTCATAAAGCGAAATTGCTTCGATGCCAGCCTGCTTCGTAAAATTCTTAACGCGATAGCTATAATTCCATGATGATGTTAGGACATACATTTAAGTAAGGAACATAGTTCCTATAAGGAACATAGTTCCTATAAGGAACATAGTTCCTATAAGGAACATAGTTCCTATAAGGAACGTAGTTCCTATAAGGAACATAGTTCCTATAAGGAACGTAGTTCCTATAAGGAACATAGTTCTTATAAGGACATAGTTCCTATAAGGAAAATAGTTAATACAAGGAACATAGTTCCTATAAGGAACATAATTCCTATAAGAAACATAGTTCCTATAAGGAGCATAGTTCCTATAAGGAACATAGTTCCTATAAGGAACATAGTTCCTATAAGGAACATAGTTCCTATAAGGAACATAGTTCCTATAAGGAACATATTTCCTATAAGGAGCATAGCTCTTATAAGGAACATAGTTCCTATAAGGAACATAGCTCCTATAAGGAACATAGTTCCTTTTAGGAACATAGTTCCTATAAAGAACTTAGTTCCTATAAGAAACATAGTTCCTATAAGGATCATAGTTCCTATGAGAAACATAGTCCCTATGAGAAATACCGTTCCTATGAGGAGTATAGTTTCTATGGGGAACATACTTCATATGAGGAACATTGTTCCTATAAGGTTCATTGTTCCAATAAGGCACATTGTTCCTATAAGGAACATAGTTCCTGTGAAAAACATAGTTCCTATGAGGAACATAGTTACATTAAAACAATCATGGAACCTTCGGAGTTCGTTTTAAGAATACCTTCGAGTTCATTCATTAGTTTGTTCTATTCATAAGTTTGTTCCTCGTCCAAGCTCGGAACAAACTAAGCCATCGCGTCGCTTGAAATGAAATGAAAATGAGGAGTATAGTTTCTATGGGGAACATACTTCATATGAGGAACATTGTTCCTATAAGGTTCATTGTTCCAATAAGGCACATTGTTCCTATAAGGAACATAGTTCCTGTGAGGAACATAGTTCCTATGAGGAACATAGTTACATTAAAACAATCATGGAACCTTCGGAGTTCGTTTTAAGAATACCTTCGAGTTCATTCATTAGTTTGTTCTATTCATAAGTTTGTTCCTCGTCCAAGCTCGGAACAAACTAAGCCATCGCGTCGCTTGAAATGAAATGAAAATGAGGAGTATAGTTTCTATGGGGAACATACTTCATATGAGGAACATTGTTCCTATAAGGTTCATTGTTCCAATAAGGCACATTGTTCCTATAAGGAACATAGTTCCTGTGAAAAACATAGTTCCTATGGGGAAGATAGTTCCTGTGAGGAACATAGTTCCTATGAGGAACATAGTTACATTAAAACAATCATGGAACCTTCGGAGTTCGTTTTAAGAATACCTTCGAGTTCATTCATTAGTTTGTTCTATTCATAAGTTTGTTCCTCGTCCAAGCTCGGAACAAACTAAGCCATCGCGTCGCTTGAAATGCAATATCTATTACAAAACCATTTCAATAGTAAGAATCTTTGGTTTACCATTGGTACGCATAATGGTGGGGTTCTAGAGCTCCATTTCTTGACTTTCTCTATAAAAATCTCTTAGCTTAGTTTTTATTCATAGATTGTTTCAAGCAGGATATAGTTATTTGTTTAAGATTAATAGAGTAAAATTGTGTTCTTCAGATTCTTTAAGAACTCTGGATATTCCTCCTTACAATTTGCGTAAAAACTTTAACGGATTTATTTTGTGGATAAATCTATACCATTTTTTGTGAATGTATTTGCATTTAAAGTTATGTATATCTTTATACCCACCACCATATCATAGGGGGTATATTCATTTAGTCATTTCGTTTGCTGTGTTCTTCAGATTCTTTAAGAATTCCGAACACATCGAAATAAATTGAGATACTGAGCTAAAATTTGGCACAGATACGTCCGTTTGCTGCACGCAGGTTAAGATCTTGAGCGGGCCAAATCGGGCCATATTTGGATATAGACCGATCTGCTGATACAGGGTCTGCATAAATGCTTTCTTTTTTATCCGATTTTGCTGAAATTTGAAACGGAGTAGTTTTAGACCTTTTGGCATCCGACCCAAATATGGTTCCGTGTGTCTGTCTGTTTGTCCGTCCGTTTATTGTTCTTATTCTACATTCTTCAAAAATTGAGTTACTGAGCTAAAATTTGGCACAGATACGTCCGTTTGCTTCACGCAGGTTAAAATCTTGAGCGGGCCAACTCGGACCATATTTGGATATAGCTGCTATATAGACCGATCTGTTGATACAGGGTCTGAATTAATGCTTTCTTTTTTATCAGATTTTGCTGAAATTTGAAACGGAGTAGTTTTAGACCTTCCAACATCCGACCCAAATATTGTTCAGATCGGCCTATATTTAGATATAGCTGTCATACAGGACGATCTACCGGTAAAGGTCTGAAGGCCCGTAAAAGCTGCATTTATTACCCGATTTCGCTGAAATTTGAAACAGTGAGTAGTTTTAAGCCTCCCGATATGCAACCCAAATGGGGTTCAGATAGGCCTATATTTAGATATAGCTGTCATATATACCGATAAAGGGTTTAAGGCTGATTAAAGCTGCATTTATTGCCCGATTTCGCTGAAATATGAAAAATTGAGTTGTTTTAAGCCTCCCTATATCTAACCTAAATTCAGATCGGACTGTAGTTAGATATAGCTGTCATATAGACCGTTCTGCCGATACAGGGTCTGAAGCCTATTAAAGCTTTATTTTTTATGCGAATTCGCTGAAATTTTAAACAGGGAGTAGTTTTAGGCCTTCCAACATCCGACCATAATATTGTTCAGATCGGCCTATATTTAGATATAGCTGTCATATAGACCGATCTGCCGATTAAGCATATTGAACCCATAAAGGCTTTCTTTTTTACCTGATTTCGCTGAAATTTGAAACAGGGAGCAGATTTAAGGCTTCCGACATCCAACACAAATAGAGTTCAGATAGACCTATATTTAGATATAGCTGCCATATATACCGATCTACCGATAAAGGGTCTAAGGCCGATAAAAGCTGCATTTATTGCCCGATTTCGCTGAAATATGAAACATTGAGTTGTTTTAAGCCTCCCTAAATCTGACCTAAATATGGTTCAGATCGGATTGTATTTAGATATAGCTGCCATACAGACCGATCTGCCGGTTAAGGCTCTAAGGCCCATAAAAGCTGCATTTATTACCCGATTTTGTTGAAATTTGAAACAGGGAGTTGTTTTAGGCCTTCCGACATTCGACACAAATAGGGTTCAGAACGGACTGTATTTTGATATAGCTGCCATATAGACCGATCTGCCGTTTAAGGCTCTAACGCCCATAAAAGCTGCATTTATTACCCGATTTCGCTGAAATTTTACAGAGAGTTATTTGAATTCTCCTGATATCCGACCTAAATATGGTTCAAATCGGACTGTATTTAGATATAGCTGCCATATAGACCGATCTGCCGTTTAAGGCTCTAACGCCCATAAAAGCTGCATTTATTACCCGATTTCGCTGAAATTTTGAACATTTGACCTAGATGTTGTAAAGATTGGACTATATTTAGATATAGCTGTCATATAAACCGATATGCCGATTAAGGGTCTGAAGCCCTTAAAAGCTTTATTTATTACCCGATTTCGTTGAAATTTGAAATAGTGAGTTCTTTCAAGATTCTCGACATCCGACCCAAATATGAATCAGATAACACTATACAGATAAAGCCATATATATATACCGATCTTCTCAAAGGGGATTTCAGATCCAGATTACTCATATACAAGTAACAGTTTCAGCGAAATCAGGCTAGAAATCCCCTTTGAGAAGATCGGTATACAGGGTGGCTGATGAAAGCCGCTACCAAAAAAAAATGTAATAACTTTTTTTCTATTTAATAATAATAATTTAATAATTAATTTAATTAATTAATTTAATTAATAATAATTTAATAATTAATTTAATAATTTAATTTAACATGAATAAAAGAAAAATGTATTCCATACACCGAAAAAAAAATGTAGCAATATTCATCATTGTAGCAATATTCATCAGCCACCCTGTATATATATATGGCTTTATCTGTATAGAGTTAGTGCTATTTAGATATATAACTCCACTACTAAGAGTTATAATGATATAGGAGGATAACACGTTTTTACTTGTTTTTTTTAAATTTATTTTTTTGAAAAATGCTTTTCAACTTCAGTTGAACTTGAGTGACATTTTCATTGACACACAAATCAAAGTCATTTATTATCTTCACATTTATTTTCGCCCAATCAACGTTACACATCAAAAGACAGGCAATTTACGTTCAACAATTCATGTTTTTTTGCCCATATATAAAAGGAATGTCTTGGCGAATTGACTTTTCTTTTGTGTTTCATTAAACTTTCTATTGTGAGAAAATTAGGAGCTAAAGAAAACAAAAGTAACTGCTAAGTAGACGTAACAAAATGTTATTAAGTGATGTCTGGCTGCTAAAGACTTTGAACCATTATTTATTAACATTTTTAGTATTTTTTAGCCAAAGATTGTTCACCATACTTAACCACAGCAAAGTTGATTTGTTGCTAGAGTATGTCTATGATTTTTTCTGAGATTTTGTTGTTGCTGCAAATTAGATAGCAAAAAAGATCTATTAAGCCAGTGCTGATGTCACCCCATATACACATGTATACGGTAATGTCAGTTTCAGGTTTATGGACAAGTTTTTGTTTATTTTCTTGAGTCTATGTTTCGTTTTCATTCCATTTCTCTATTATGGCCTTTTGAAGCATTCAAAATAAACTGTTTAGATTATTTTAAGGTTTTTTGTTGAGTTTTTTTTTTTCTAGCTGTAAAAAAATCCGTTTTTGTGTAATGATAAATGTGTGAATATTAGAGGCGAATGATGTGATGTGAAGATTTCTCAAAACTTGAAAAGTTGTGATTATGGTAGTCAGAAATGTTGTCGTAACCTAAGGTAAACAGTAATTCTGTATTAATTAATTAAAATTCAATAGGTGGAATCATGAGTAACTGATATGGACGGGGAAATACTATTAAAATAATTTTTACATTTATGTAAAATTAATTTTTTCCATTATGTTCCCAGGGCCAGTGTTGTCAATAGGATTTGTTTAATAAAAAAGAAAAGGTTTTATTGATGATTTGATTACCTCAGCAAATGGGTTCTTAAAGGCGTAGTTCTCTAGGGTCTACGTCAGACATGGACACACTTAAACATATACACATTATTTTTAAGCTCATGGGCTTATAGTTTTGTTCAATAATGGACAATCGTGTGAGTCCTCTATTGCCCATCGCGGGTCCGACTCCTTTAGTCGAAACTCTTCTTTGATAAGGTATATAGATAGATAGTTATTAGTCAACCTATTCGATAAGAATAATACAGCAAAATCACTTTGCAAAGCCTTTATTGAATAAAATAAAGCACAGTGGATATATTTGCATTTAAAGTTAATACAGATGAGTAAGAAAACTAAATGATATAATGATAAACAAGTAGAAAAGTTCTAAGTTCGACCGGGCCGAATTTTGGGAACCCACCACCATGGATTATGCCAATAAATATATACAAAATAAGTTTAGTTGGAGGCCATTATTTTATTCTACATACCAAACTTCTGTCAAACCAACAGAAATTAAAGCTCTAGGAGCTGAACAAGGATGATCGAGAGACTGGTTTACATGGGAGCTTTATCAGGTTCTTAATCGATGTGAACTGTACTTTGGGCAGTTGTTTGAAATCATAACAGAACACTATGTGCAAAATATCAGCCAAATCGGATGAAAATTGAGGCTTCCAGGGGCTCAAGAAGTCAAATCGGGAGATCGGTTTGTATGGGAGCTATATCAGGAAATAAACCGATTTGAACCCTACTCATCACAGTTGTTGAAAGTCATAACAGACAACCTTGTGCAAAATTTGAGCCATATCGGATGAAAATTGAGGCTTCCAGGTGCTCAAGAAATCAAATCGGGAGAGCGGTTTATATGGGAGCTATATCAGTTTATGAACCGATTTTGACCGTACTCAGCACAGTTGTTGAAAATCATAACAGAACATCACGTGCAAAGTTTGAGCCAAATCGGACTAAAATTGCGGCTTCCAAAATCTAAATCGGGAGATCGGTTTATATGGGAGCTATTGGGTTGCCCAAAAAGTAATTGCGGATTTTTTACAAGAAAGTAAATGCATTTTTAATAAAACTTAGAATGAACTTTAATCAAATATACTTTTTTTTACACTTTTTTTCTAAAGCAAGCTAAAAGTAGCAGCTGATAACTGACAGAAGATAGAAGGCAATTACAGAGTCACAAGCTGTGAAAAAATTTGTCAACGCCGACTATATGAAAAATCCGCAACTACTTTTTAGGCAACCCAATATATCAGGTTATAGACCGAATTGAACCTTACTCAGCGCAGTTTTTGAAAGTCATAACAGAACATCATGTGCAAATTTTGAGCCAAATCGGGCAAAAATTGCGACTTCCAGGGGCCCAAGAACTCAAATCGGAAGATCGGTTTACATGGGAGCTATATCACCGATATGGCCCATTTGCAATCCCCCATGACCTACATCAATGTTAAGTATCTCTATCATGATTTCGACAGACGGACGAACGGACAGGGCTAGATCGACTCAGAATGTCGAGACGATCAAAAATATATATACTTTATGGGGTCCTAGATTAATATTTAGAGGTGTTACCAACGGAATGGCTAGGTTAGTATATCCCATCCTATGGTGGTGGGTGTTAAAACATCTAAAATTTGTAAATTTTGCACATGAACATTCCATTAAGGAACAGGGGCAAAGTATAAAAGTATTTATAGGTTAATGAGGTAAAGATGTGTCCTATAGGATGCCAGTACAAAAAATAAATGTGTCGTTTTACTGCTTAGGCAAGGTTAGGATAAAATGACATATCTCTACCTATTTTCAATTCGCAGTTTAGTATCACCAGAGTAAAGCCTTCAGGACCATCGAACTCTGAACATACTAAGCTTGTTTTAAATTTCATCCAAATGGGATGAAAATGCTTTCTTTATGGGCTCAATACTCTATATCTGGAAATCGGTCTATACATCGATGTATACATCACTGTAGTCGTTATTCCGACATAGATCAACTTTGCTAGATCTCGAACTGTTGAAGTTTAATCCTCCCATCCATAGCCATCTACCTTCCCGCTGACGCCCTACACGTCAGCATCTTTTTCCACAAGGAGAGAGTATCAAAGAATATGAGTCAAATGGTTTTACAATCATTTCACTTAGCTTTACTTCTCAAGGACAATTTTCAAATCGAAAACAAGGGCTAAGTATTTGGTCATCATTGATAGATGTAATGTAACCCATTCAGGGATAGGAATCTCAACCCTGACACCGAAAAGCATCAGTTACATCTTCCTAAGGTACGGTCCCTATATCATAACCCTACGCGACAGTCTTTTTTAGTGAACTAGTCCCACTAATCGTTGACGAAATTTGTGCTTCGTTTTCCCACCATGTGTGCCATTTTTTAGTTTTTCCATCTCTTATTGAAGTTTTGATGTTTTGGATAGGTTTGCTGTTGTTTGCTTTCGCCTTGAAAAGAGGCAAGCACACCTTGGATTGCAAGTTTAATGGTGTCATAACTGCTATTATTTGCACCGCAGAAGCCGAAATAGTTTGGTATGCCGATGCCACTCTTTAGGCCTAAACAAAATGAGCGCGTTGAAAAGTGTCGCGTTGAAAAATACAACTCTGCAAACAAATGTCAAAAAATCAACTCGCAAAAGTTAAACATTTTTTAACCAGGACGACTAAAAACACTACTTCACGTGTGGCAGCACAGAATGACGCTCGCTTCCAAGCGTCAAAGTTGAAAACTTTTTAACTTTTCCGCGTTGCTTTTGTGGAATTTGTGTTCAGAGTTGAATTTTTGCAACGCGAAGCCCAAAAACAAAGCTCAACGCATTCTGTTACGGCCTTTAGTGCGGCGATTCGATGGACATTTATTAACTGCTGGGCTGTATGCCTGACATGCAGACTAACTGCCTAGATTTCTCACCCTTATAAGAGGACGCTGTTACAAGCTTTCATCATGCGTTTACTAGTTTTAGCCAATGGCCCTCTTATGTTTGCCATAAGTCTGATAAGTTCGGCCGTGATTCTAATCGCCTTTCGAGCAGAGGATTTAGTTTTTTGCCCGAAAGATAGCTTGTGATCTAGTCGCATTTCAAGATAATTTACCGCTTTCTTTGCTTCGATGACTAAGTCGTCAACTCGCCTGTCTTTTTCGAGGAGTGTTCGCCGCCTGTTAAGCATTTCCAATGTAGTCTTTTGTGTGGCCAACTATCATGTTCATGTAGCTAGGATTGGAAGCGAATCATGACCTGCGTTAGTTTACGCTGTGCCTCACTCCTCTTTTTTGGGGTTAATAATTTTGTTGTATAGCTTATTATTTGTACCACGGGAGCTAGTAAGGCGGACCATTATTAGGTCTAGAGACGCTATTGTTTAACTTAGAACGTCACTATCGACCAAGAACTTAAGACGAAAGCGCAAAACCAAAATTTAGTGGAAAAAGGACGCAGATTTGAAAAAAATTGGCCACAAGGAAAAAAAATGCACTTCTGAATACCGGAGCTTATCTAAATCCTGGTTCTTATCCATATGCATTACTTAATCAACAAGAAAGCCATCACGGCGCAGATGTTGGGATGTCCTCAAAAGACACCGAACGCCTGGGTTTCAATCCCGGCTTGAACATCAGAAAACAAAATTTAGTTTTTCGGGGGCATTTAGCCCCCTGGAAAAGCTGGCGTTATTTGTAAGGCATCCAGCTATGTTAAAGCTTCTCTGCCAAGAATTATAGCTATGCGTCATACTTTTTTTTGTCCTTCAATATTTTTCTGGTATGCTGACGTATGATTCCATATTCAACTAAATGCATACATTTGCATCACAATTTTCTCAGCTTTAGTAACTGCCACTGCCCATTAAATGGATACATTTACACTTTGAGATTCTCAGTTTCAGTAACGGACACAAGTATTTATTCGTGGATATATTTGCATTTAAAGTTATTCTATTTCGAAAACTAAACAAATTTAGACAACAAAATTTTCCAACTTTTAGATTTTACTCCACAAAGAAATGATACAAATAATCAGGACATTTAAAGCTACACACAAACAAAAACTTTATAAATTGAATAAATATGGGGTATATTTGCATTTAAAGTTATTTTTTAAGGGGATCTCATAAAAAAATGTATGAGCATACAAACATGGGGACAAGTTTTGGTATTTTCCAATATAATTTTTTTCTTTATTTATTTATAAGGAAACCTTTTTATGGATTCTTTATGGAACAAAGCATTGTATAAGATACAACGCCAATAAATTATAGGGGTCATCGTTATCATAATATTGGGTATGAATTATTAGAGGAGTTCTAAACATTGGTAGCTGCATTAGTGGCATACTCGGTTTACCGCGTGATGGGTTCGATTCCCATCAAAGGCTTTGGTCTGCCGCTACCGTGGTAGGGTAAAGGACTAATTTTGGTATAAGAAAATATTTCAGAAGGAAATCCGTATTTTTGGGAATACATAAAAATATTAAAAGCAATTTGCTGCAATATTTAGCAAATAAAAACATTGAAGCTAGAAAATGTTTATAATTCAAATCCTCTAGCATAATGTAGATGCTTTCATTATCGTTATTAAATTCTTCTTGCCGAAAAGTTTTCCATCACATTCTTATCAAAGTTTCCCTCAAATGAGCCATTAAGAATAAATTACCCAATGTTTTTTTTTGTAAAGTTTGCTTTTGGATTAGTACAAAGTCGGATGAGTTTTTGTTACGAGCCTTTTGCAAAAATTACTTTTTTTTGAGGCCATTCTAAGTGAATTTGTTCGTCATTATGCTTTAATTTGGGAATATTAAACTTTCCCTTTTTTGGCATCCAAAAAAGCAAAGACCAAACAAAAAGTCCCCATTTTATGTGAATGTGAATTAATGAAAAATCATACTCACAAAAAAAAAAAACAGTGTTAAAATAAACCATAGCTCAACTATGTCTTTTTAGGCTTCCATTTTTAGAAAGTCTATATCTATGAACTTCCGCCTTTCTGCGGACAATTAAAGCCACAATTAAATGGTGTTGTTATTTTTATATTTGAAATGTGGTAGTCTTGGGTTTTTTTACTTTTTGTTTAAATTCAATTGCCTTCTTCTATTCGGTGTTGTGTTTTAGGTTAATTTATGATGACACCCTTTTATACATGGCATTATTTGTATGTGGCTAAGTAATGTAGTCATTATTTATATTTCAAGTTTATTGCTGATTATTTCTCTTGGCCAAAAGCCCCCCCTAGAAGGTTGGTAATATTCTACATAGCCAAGTAATATTAGAGAAATTATATATTTCAAGCATGCTTTTTTGGTTTGTATATGTGCATAGATTACAAAATCAAATGTGTTGTTCAGACTTAAAAAAAATCTGGGAATTATTATTTCTAAAAAAAAAGTTTACCAATAAAATGAGAATTCATAAATGTGGCAATTTTGTGATGCGTAATAAATCAATTGTTGTGGATATATTTGTATTTAAAGTTATTTTTGAAACGAAGAATTACTGAAAGAAACAATGATGAACAGATTTGCGTTGATATAAATAGGGTAACCTATGTTTCAGACGTATGTCATAAGTCGTAATATGTTTTCTTATTCCTATAAGCGACCATAATATATCTATTGAGTATATTCCTTCCGTATATAAGACCAATATATGTACATAAGTCCGTTAAAACGATAGTAATAGGTCGCCTATTCGTCTTATTCTTGTAGGCGACTGTAATGAAAATTTGCCCATAAACATTCCATTTAAGGGACTACCTATAGGCAACCGTAATACATCTCTTATTCCTATAGGCGGCCGAAATATGTCTTCTTTTCTATAGGTGGGCTTATTTCAATAAGCGGCAGTAATAGCTTGTCTCATACCAATAGGCAACTGTAATAGGTGGTCTTATCCCTATAGATAACTTTTAAAGGTGGTCTGTTCTTTTCTGTATAAATCGATCCGTTTCGTATAGACGACCAATATACATAAGTCCGTTCCGACAATCGTTGTAAGTCGTCTATTCGTGTTATTCTTATAGGCAACGGCAACAGGTGGTGTAATTCCTAAAGATAGCCGTTAAAGGTGGACTATTCGTTATAAACAACTTAAAACGGTTGTATATTACTCACATGCGACCATAATTGGTCTCTTGTTTCTATAGGCGATGGTAATAGGTCTTTTTATTCCTATAGGTGCTCTAATTCCTACGAGTGACCGTAATAGATCGTCTTATTCTTATAAGAAAAGATAAAAGTAGACCACCTTTTAGATAATCGTTAATGGTAGTCTATTCTGTTCCGTAAAAATCGATATACGTCCGTTCCGTATAGACAACCGATATACGCACGTTCCGTAAAAAAAAACCGATATACGTCCGTTCCGACAACCGTTATAAGTCGTCTATTCGTCTTATTCTTAAAGGTCATCGTAATATGTCGTCTTGTTTCTATAGGCAACCGTTAAAGGCGGTCTGTTACTTATTTTGTTCTGTACAAATTGATATACGCCCGTTTCTTCTAAACGACCGATACAGGTCTGTACCGACGATCATTATAAGTCGTCTTTTCGTCTTATTCTCATAGGCCTCCGTGATAAATCCTATATCACCTAAAGACAACCATTGAAGGTGGACTATTCATTATAAACGACCTGAAACGTTCGTCTGTTAGGCGATCTTAATAAGATTTCTTATTCCTATAGATTACCGTAATAGGCTTTTTTTTCCTATAAGTGTTCATAATAGTTGGTCTTATTCCTATAAGGGACCGTAATAGGTCGTCGTAGTCTTAGGCGACTGTATTGCAAATGAAAATTTGCCTATGAACATTCCATTTAAGGAACATGGGAAAACTTTGACCCTATAGGCAACCGTAATAGGTAGTCTAATCCCTATAGATAACCTTTAAAGTTGGTCTATTCTATTCCGTATAAATCGATATACGCCCGTTTCTTATAAACCACCGACATAGGTCTGTTCCGATGATCATTATAAGTCGTCTATGCATCTTATTCTCATAGGCCTCCAGAACAGATCCTATATCACCTAAAGACAACCGTTAAAGGTGGTATTTTTCTTATAAACGATCTAAAACGGTCGTCTATTACTTAGAGGTGATCTTGATCTTATTCCTATAGGTGACCGTAATAGGCTTTAGGTCTTATTTCTATAAGCCACCTTAATAGGTCTTCTCCCTTTAGGCAACGGTAATTGGTGGACTAATACCTATAGATAACCTTTAAAGGTGGTATAGCGGTCATCTATTACTTATAGGCGACCGTAATAGGTCTTCTTATTTCAATACACGACCGCAATTGGTCTTTCTATACACACACCACCATAGGATGGGGGTATACTATTCTGGTCATTTCGTTTGTAACACCTCGAAATAGTCATTTAGGACCACATCGAATATACATATATATTCTTGATCGTTCCGACGTTCTGAGTCGATCTAGCTTGATATTTTGCACAGATACTTAGTAGGACATTGGGAGTTACAAATGGGCCATATCGGTTCAGATATAGCTCCCATATAAACCAATCTCCCAATTTGACTTCTTGACCCCCTGGAAGCCGCAATTTTTGTCCGATTTGGCTGAAATTTTGCACGTAGTGTTCTGGTATGATTTCCAACAACTGTGCGAAGATTACGGAATAGATCGTAAATCACAAGAGGTACATAGCCTCATTGGGATTCAAAACTATTGCTCGGCATGTTGGGCAAACTAGAGGGGAGTCATATATAAACAAAAGAATGAAGACATAGTACTCGTTGACCTGCTTAAACAAAACATAAACCAAATGCTCATTTAAAAATATGTTACTACACTATGTAAAGGGTGCTTTTTTAGCTATTATCTTTTTGGCAACACTGGTTTAAACAGCTCATGCACGTTTCGGGTTTTGTTTCACTTTCAAATATCTTCAGTTCGGTCTATAACTTAACCATGAATCGTCTTACAAACGCATAACCCTTGCGATTTGTTGAATTTTATTATCAAAATGCGTGCTCTGTTAAGAAAGTTCATTGCGCGCTTCTTCCATTGAGCGACGAAGCTTGTTTCTAGCTCAATGGGTACGTGAATAAGCAGAAAGGTCGATTTTAGAGTGAAGATCAGCCGGAAGCATTGCAAGAGCTACCAATGCATCCAGAAAAAGTCTTAGTTTGGTGCGGTTTGTGGGCTGGTGGCACCATTGGACCGTACTTCTTCAAAACTGATGGGAATCGTAACGTAACTGTGAATGGTGAGCGATATCATGATGATATTCAACTTTTTTGGGCACAAATGCAGAGCTTGACTTGCATGACATGTGGTTTCAACAAGACGGTACCACATGCCACACAGCACGGTTAACTATGGACTTATTGAAAGGCTTGTTCAGTGAACATTTTATTTCACGTTCAGGACCGGTAAATTGGCCGCCTAGATCGTGCGATCGAAAGCCTTTAGATTATTTTTTGTGGGGCTATGTTAAGGTCATGTCTATACAGACATGCCCGCTTCATTTGACGTATTGCAAGACAATATTGATGCGTTGATTCGTGAAATACCGGCTAAAATGATAGCAAGAGTAAGCCAAAATTTGACTAAACGGATGGATCATTTGAGGCGCAGTCACGGTCAACATTTGCATGAAATAATCTTCGAACAATAAATTATATGGACCGTACTATCGATTCAATTAAAGATATCATGAATTTTATACGTTTTTTAACATTTCTACAGCTCTGAAAATCACCTTTATTTGCATTTAAAGTTATGTATGTTAAAGAAATGTCCTATTGATTTCACCACTAACTCTCCAATTTTATAGTGGATATATTTGCATTTAAAGTTATTCCTATCAAAATTTTACCAGTTAAGACCTTGCTGAAGGTAGTTACTCATTAAAAAAAAAAGTATGCTATGTTTAAATCCTAGTTAAATATAATTTTTGTTTGTAAATAAGTATATTGATATTAGTCTTTAAGGATATATGTATCTATTAAAAGTATCCATATCAAAGGGAAAGTGTCTTAAAGTTCCCTTACCAAGGATAAAGGGTATTAAAAGTGCCATTATCAAAAAGAAAGGAACTTAAAAGTATCCACATCATAGAAAAAGAAGTACTAAAAGTACATTTATCAAAGAGAAAGGGTATGAAAAGTACCGTTCCCTAAGGGAAAGGGTATGAATAGTATAATTTCCAATGGCAAAGGGTATTAAAAGCACCCTTCGCTATGGTAAAGCGTACGAAAAGTACCCTTCCCATTATGAAAAGGTACAAAAAACACCCTTCCTTATGGAAGGGTAATTGAAATATCCTTCCCATACCAAAAATACACTTTCCTATGGGAAAGGATAAAAAAAGTACCATTCCTCCTTTTGATTTCAACACCAACTACCAAACTTGATGGTGGATGTATTTGTATTTGAATTTTTTGTATTAAAAATTTCATCATATAAGACCTACAGTGAGACTCTAGAGCTATTATTTCTTTTTGTGCATTCACCATGAAAATCTTATCTTATAAAGGGTGATTTTTTTGAGGTTAGGATTTTCATGCATTAGTATTTGACAGATCACGTGGGATTTCAGACATGGTGTCAAAGAGAAAGATGCTCAGTATGCTTTGACATTTCATCATGAATAGACTTACTAACGAGCAACGCTTGCAAATCATTTTCAGTGAATGGGCCCTAGAAAAGTTGGCAGAAAATCCACTTTTTTATCGACAAATTTTGTTCAGCGATGAGGCTCATTTCTGGTTAAATGGCTACGTAAATAAGCAAAATTGCCGCATTTGGAGTGAAGAGCAACCAGAAGCCGTTCAAGAACTGCCCATGCATCCCGAAAAATGCACTGTTTGGTGTGGTTTGTACGCTGGTGGAATCATTGGACCGTATTTTTTCAAAGATGCTGTTGGACGCAACGTTACGGTAAATGAACACATTTCGAACCGAACACTGATTTTGGTAATAAAATTCAATGATTTGCAAGCGTTGCTCGTTAGTAAGTCTATTCATGACGAAATGTCAAAGCATACTGAGCATCTTTCTCTTTGACACCATGTCTGAAATCCCACGTGATCTGTCAAATACTAATGCATGAAAATCCTAACCTCAAAAAAATCACCCTTTATATAATATCCTCTAAGCTGATGGTGGATATATTTGCATTTAAAGTTATTTTGATATAAGATATATCAGCTAATTTGGTAAAGAAATACTCCCCTTTTCTCAAAAACATTCCAGAGTATTTTTTCTTAACTATTGTATTAGATGTACATAATGGCCTTACTCTCCCTCAGCATGTTTTCCTCATGATAAAATGCCATCCTTAATCTTTTTACTTAATTCGATAAAATATTTCTAATTTTTTCGTTTTCAAAACTAAATCCAACTTCCTTGGACTTCTTTTTGCATTTAATCCACTTAAGTTAAAACTACAAAAAAAAACCAACATTTATTGTAAGCATAGCAATTGGTATTAGCGCCAATAGCAATTCAAATAAATTGCTTCCTGTCCTTCAGTTTGCGCCGTTTTTGCTTTCTTTGGTTCTGTTAAGAACAGTTACCATCGACTAAACGAAATCATAAAAATGAAAGACAGGCGAATTTGGGTGTGCCATTTAGCGAACGCTTTGACGCTGCTAATGCTGGTGTTGCCACTGCTGCTGCAGAACGCCTTAAGCTAAACACTTTTCTGTTTTTGTAAACTACAACTTCCGCTTCCGCTTTTTGGTGAGCGAGAAAAAAAATTGGGTATGAGCTTAATGGCCACAACAAACGCACTTGTTCGTTAATACTATACTTGTATGTTTACAAAAAAAAAACACCCCAATTTGTCGCTAGTCGGCTAGACGGGCAGAAATATGGGGATAGTATTACTCAAACCAGTCAGCAGCTGCTGCCACAGGGATCAATTAATTGAAGCAATACCACCACTAGCACAATACCAAGGCAATTCCTTGGCACACTTCAAGGAACCATGTTTCAATTAATTTAATTAAACGCTTTTCAATGGAGGATTTCCTATCACAACTCATACTTTTGTGGCTTCGCCTTTTTTTTACCTACCATAAAAATTATTTTGGTAAGCAAGATTGTAAGGCTACTTGGCCAAGGCAAGATTTGTTGTGAGAGTGGCCTTCTTGTTGAGTGGCGGCAGTGTCATAAAAATTGGTATCGGTAATGGGTATGTCTCGCCATACTCTCTCTCCCTCTCTGTCTCTTCTTATCCAATTAGACGTCCTTTTGTCTATTTTCTTTTTTTTTTTTTTTTTTTTGGGGGGGGGGGGGGGGGTTTGGGAAGAGGAAAGGCTAGGCAAAATGTCTGTGAGCTGTGTGTCTGGTTGCTCTGCTGTTTGTGCAAGGACTATTATATGTACACAAAGTGGCAAGGATTTATGGGAAGTGAAATTCTTCTTTTACTTAAAGTGATGAAAAGTAATTAACTTAAGAAAGGGGCAGCAATAAATCACAAGGACGAAATTAGCAAATCTGGTGCAATGATTAACTGCGGTAAAGAATTTACCCAAGACGATAAAGGAAACTAATTCAAATCATATAAGATTCCAGGGCGCTACACAAGTCATCAGTCGACTTTGATGCGAATCTTAATCCAACTGGTGAAGTCATCTAATTCGTGATACCCGCAATTTAGTTTTTAAACAAAAAAAAAATGTTTCTTATATGAGGACTATTTTAAACATTTTTCTAACTTTAAGTGATTCATAATGTTTTTCGATATACCTCTCTGCTCAAATGCCTTTACATATTCCTTGTCTAAAGAATTTGTTGGCATTAAAAATTTCATTTGTTTGAAATCCTTATTATTGTCTTCTTATACGTATGAGGGTATATAAATTCAATTTATCAAATTACTGCTTTGCTTGTCTTAAGCTGGATAACAAGCATACGAAAAGAGTATAAGGATAACTGTTATCCTTACCCTTGCCTCCTGCCTCTCAACAATTTCAATAAAAAGGATGTATGGGAGAATCCCATTTAACTATAATGTAACCAAAATTATGAATAATTTATTTAATGAACAATAAACCTTGGTTGTCGGCTTGCGCAAGGATATGCACAAACGAAAAACAAGACACGTTGAGCTCTTCTGTGTGCTCAAGGACGTTTCGCACGATTTGTAGCAATTCTCAAAGAGAATATTAAAAAACGTATAGCTTAAATAATAAATTAAAAAGGTCCCATCATTTCTATAAACAATTCATGTAGCTCATCTAACTTTAAGGATGTAATAAGAAGTAAAGTGACTTAACTTAAGGTATCCTTAAGGATGTCATTGAGTCGAATAGTTAAAATTATTAGGTACAAGCTTGTATGTATCATTATGTATAGAGTTGGAAAAATCCAGGAAGAACTGATTGGCTAAAATTAATTCAATGTTGGGTAGGTTGGGTACGGGTGGAATACATCACTTTTGAAGGGGGAGCGTACTCTCCCCTCTAATAAAATAATATATCTATTGGGTTGCCCAAAAAGTAATTGCGGATTTTTCATATAGTCGGCGTTGACAATTTTTTTCACAGCTTGTGACTCTGTAATTGCATTCTTTCTTCTGTCAGTTATCAGCTGTTACTTTTAGCTTGCTTTAGAAAAAAAGTGTAAAAAAGTATATTTGATTAAAGTTCATTCTAAGTTTTATTTAAAATGCATTTACTTTCTTTTAAAAAATCCGCAATTACTTTTTGGGCAACCCAAAACATTGATTTATGCAAAGTTTTCTTAAAAGTTGTCTGGAATTTAACCAAATTAAAAACCTTCGCTATGGGAATGGGTATTAAAAGTATTTTTTCCAAAGAAAAAGAGTATTAAAAGCCTTCATAACCAAGAGAAAGGGTCTTGAAAGTTACCTTATCGAAGAGAAAGGGTATTAAAAATGCCATTATCAAAAATAAAGGGGTATTAAATGTAGTTAAATCAAACAGAAAGGGTATTTAAAGTATCCACGTTAAAGAGAAAGGGTATTAAAAATATCCACATCATAGAAAAAGGGTATTAAAAGTCCCTTTATCAAAGAGAAAGGGTATGAAATGTACCGTTGCTTAAGGGAAAGGGTATTAATAGTACCATTTTCAATGGAAAAGGGTATTTAAAGCACCCTTCGCTATGAGAAAGGGTACGAAAAGTACCCTTTTCATTATGAAATGATACTTAAAACACCCTTCCCTTGGGGAAAGGGTAATAAAACTACTGTTCCCTAGGAGAAAGGGTATTAAAAGAGCCCTTTCTTATTGAAAAGGGTATAAAAATAGCCCTTCCCTATTGGGAGGGATATTCAAAGTACCCTTACCTATGGAAAAGTGGTTTGAAAAAGCCCTTCCCTATTGGAAAATGTACGAAAAGAGTCCTTTCCTGTTAGAAAGGATATTTGAAGTACCCTTGCACTTTGGGAAGGGTATTAATAGGTAAAAAGCATTCTTCCCTATGGAAAAGGGTATAAAAAACACCCTTCCTTTTGGAGGGGGTATTAAGAGAACCCTTCCCTTTGGGTGGGGCATTAAAAGCACTCTTTCAATGGAAAATGACATAAAAATCCCTCCTCCTTACGGGAAAGGGTATTAAAAACACCCTTTTAATAACGGAAAGGGTATTAAAAACACCGTCTATATAGATAAAAATACCCTGCCTATGGAGAAGGTTATTAAAAACACCCAGAAATATGGTAAAGAGTATTAAAAGTACCTTTCCGTGTGGAAAAGGGTATTAAAAGGACCTTTCCCTATGGAAAAGGGTATTTAATGTAACTTTCCCTGTGGGAAAGGGTACGAACATTATCCTTTGCATTTGTAGAAGGTCCTAAAACTATACCTTCCTTTAGAAAAGGGTATTAATACAAAGTGCTAAAACTACAATCGACACTTAAACCAACATCTCCCTAGCGAAAGGACACTTAAACCACCATTTCCCACGGGAAAGGACACTCAAAACACCCTTTCCCTTGGAAAGGACATTTAAGCCACCCTTTCGCTTGGGAAAGGACACTTTAACCACACTTTCCTTTTGGAAAAAAAACACCCTTTTTTCTTCGGAAAGACGACTGAAACCACCTTTCCTTTGGAAGATGGCATTAAAACCACACTTTCCGTTGGGAGAAGGCGCTAATACCACCCTCTCCTTTACGGAAGAGCACGAAAACCAACTTTGGGAAAGGGTACTTAAACTACCCCTTTCTATGGGAAAAGGTACTACAACTATCCAATCCTTTGGAAGAGTGTACTAAAACTACCCTTTCCGCTGGGGAAGGGTACTAAAACTATCATTTCCTTTTGAAAAGGGTACTAAAACTACCCATTTCTTTGGGAAATGGTACTAAAACTACCATATTCATAGAGAAATGGTACTAAAACTATCCATTTCTTGAGAAAAGATTACCAAAAACTCCCCTTTCCTTTAAGGAAGGGTACTAAAACTACCGTTTCCCTTGGAAAAGGTAATAAAACTACACTTTTCTTGGATAAAGGGTACTAAAACTACCCATTCATTTGGGTAAGGGTACTAAAACTATTCCCTCCTTTGGGAAAGGGTATTAAAACTACTCTTTCCTTTGGGAAAAGTTTCTAAAACTACTCTTTCCTTTAGGAAAGGGTACTAAAACTACACTGTCCTTTAGGAAAGGATGCTAAAACTACCCTTTCTTTTGGGAAAGGGTACTAAAACAACCCTTTCCTTTGGAAAAGGGTAATAAAACTACCCTTACTTTTGGAAAGGGGTTCTGAAACTACCTTTCCTTTGGGAAAGGGCACTCAAGCTACAATTTCTTTGGAAAAGGGTACTAAAACTACCCTTTCCTATCTTTCCTATGAGAAAGGATACTAAAACTACTCTTACCTTTGGAAAAGTTTCTAAAGGAAAGGGTACTAAAAATAGCTTTTCCTTTTGCAATGGGTACTAAAAATACCCTTTCTTTAGTAAAGGGTACTAAAACTATCCCTTTCTTTGGGAAAGGGTACTAAAACTACCTATGAGAAAGGATACTAAAACTACTCTTACCTTTGGGAAAGTTACTAAAGGAAAGGGTAGTAAAAAACCCTTTCCTTTTGCAATGGGTACTAAAAATACCCTTTCCTTTAGTAAAGGGTACTAAAACTACCCTTTCCTTTGGAAAAGGATAGTAAAACTACTCTTACTTTTGGAAAGGGGTACTGAAACTACCTTTCCTTTGGGAAAGGGCACTCAAGCTACAATTTTCTTTGGAAAAGGGTACTAACACTACCCTTTCCTATCTTTCCTATGAGAAAGGATACTAAAACTACTCTTACCTTTGGGAAGGTTACTAAAGGAAAGGGTACTAAAAATACCCTTTCCTTTTGCAATGGGTACTAAAAATACCCTTTCCTTTAGTAAAGGGTACTAAAACTATCCCTTTCTTTGGGAAAAGGTACTAAAATTACACTCTTCTTTGGGAAAAGGTACTAAAATTACACTCTTCTTTGGGAAAAGGTACTAAAAAATTCCTTCCCTTCGGTAAGGGGTACTAACAAAGGGGAAAGGGTACTAACAAAGGGGAAATGGTGATAAGACTACCCTTTCCTTTGAAAAAGGGTACTAAAACTACTCCTTCGTTTGGAAAAGGGTACTAAAGCTACCCTATCCTTTGGGAAAGTGTTCTAAAACTACTCTTTCCTTTGGAAAAGAGTTCATTAACTAATCTTTCCTTTGAAAAAGGGTATTAAAACTGCCCTTTCCTTTGGGAAAAGGAACTAAAACTACCATTTCCTTTGGGAAAGGGTACTAAAACTACCCTTTCCTAAGGGAAAAGGTACTAAAACTACCCTTTCCTTTTGGGAGAGGGTACTAAAACTCCCTTTCCTTAGGGAAAAGGTACTAAAACTACACTTTCCTTTAATAAAGGGTACTAAAACTACCCTTTCCTTTAATAAAGGGTACTAAAACTATCCTTACCTTTAGATAAGTGTACTAAAGCTACCCTTTCCTTTGGAAAAGGCTACTAAAACAACCCTATCCTTAGGGAAAAGGTACTTAAACTGCCCTTTAATTTGGGGAAGGGTACTAGAACTACCCTTTCCATTGGGAAAGGGTTATAAAACTATCCTTTCGTTTGGGAAAAGGTTCTAAAACTACCCTTTCGTTTGGAAAGGGTACTAAACTTACCCTTTTCTTTGGAAAAGAGTACTAAAACTACCGTTTCCTTGGAAAAAGTGTACTAAAACCTTTTTTTTGGAAGCAGGTACTAAATCTGCCCCTTTTTGTAGGGAAATGGTGCTTTAATTTACTCTATACCCTTGATCTACTGCCTGGACCTCCAACTGTTGCCTGTCACTGTAAAAGTTTTCAAGTATTTCAAACACACAGCTAAACAAACACTTTTTTAGTACTGAACAGATGGACGGACACTTGGGGACAGGACAAAAACTGCACTTATAAACTGTGGAAGTACTGATAATGTTTTTTGTAGTTGTTGTGTTAAAAAACATAAGCTACCAAGATGATGGATGGAGGAATGTAGTAGAAGGTCATTTCGGATAGAATTTCAAAGGCATGAATATTATATTTTAAGTGGGAGGTGGGAAAGGAAGAGGAAATAAGGAAGAAAAGGCAGACGAACCAAAGAATATTTTTCATAGCAAATAAGTGGATCCTATACTCAAAAGGGAATGAAAAATGAAAAAAGATTAGGGATATTTGTAGGAAAAACTACAGAGAATTGAAAATAGGAGGCTTGGAGGAGGGATACACAATTTGTAAAATATTTCAAGGGATTTTAGGTTTTTTTTCATAAGGAACATGTTATGGAGCATATAAGGCAACATTTGTTACATATTATAAGGAGTGAGGAAAAAGGAGTCTTTTGAAAAGGTTGAACAAATTTGAAAAAATTTAAGGGTTTTATAAATCTATGGAACATATTATGGGAGATTTAAGACAAAATTTGTCACATATCATGAGGAATGAGCAAAAAGCAGGCTTTTGAGAAGGGTTTTTTTGGTTTTATACCACGAATATATAAAACAGAGGGAAATTTTCCCTAGTGTTGCTCGATTTATGTGCCCTTTAGTTGCACATACGGTCTATTATTTAAAAAAATCTATTTTTGTGCCACCTTCCCTTCCTCGTCCCTAGAGGCATTTTCTTCTCTTGGTATATTGAGAAGATTTCATTAATATGCGAGCATTTTCAAGTATTGTCGCTTTTTGTTGTTGTTATTTTGTGTTATGATAGCAATCAACACAAACCAATTCAAAGCCATGACAATAACAAATAAGGCGGCATGTCCTCTCATACTCATTGTCAGACCTTAAGTGATGACAGTACAATATTTACTAAATCGAGCGATAAAGTATCCATTCGATACTGCATGACAAAAACATTAAGGAAATTGGAAGTGTGAAGAACAACACTCACAGAAAAGCTACTTGAAAAAAAAATTATATTGGGTTGCCCAAAAAGTAAATGCGGATTTTTTAAAAGAAAGTAAATGCATTTTTAATAAAACTTAGAATGAACTTTAATCAAATATATTTTTTTTACACTTTTTTTCTAAAGCAAGCTAAAAGTAACAGCTGATAACTGACAGAAGAAAGAATGCAATTACAGAGTCACAAGCTGTGCAAAAATTTGTCAATCCCGACTATATGAAAAATCCGCAATTACATTTTGGGCAACCCAATATATATGACAAAATAATATATACCTATAAGAAGAAAAAAATCGGAAAAAACTGAAACTGTGTATTATGCAGAGAGTAAGGCATTGTATGAGGTTCAAAGAATCATTGGACTGCCACAGGGACATAGAAAAGGCCATCGTTTTTAGCTGAGGCAGGCCGTTTTTTTCATCCAGATGTTCAATTATCTGTCGTGCACTGTGTCAGTAGACGACCTGCTGCTGGCATATTTTTTGTGTGTGGGAGGACATAATTAATTTTGTAAATTGAATTTAAAATAAAGACATTATTTGCGCCAAGTCGAAAAATGCATATAAAGTGTCAACGGCAGTTGCAAACATAAGTGACATTTTTTTATTGAAGGCAGCGAAAATAATTGAAATTTATAATATGTGGTATTGGGGGAAGAGATTAAAGAACTTCGGACATATTTATGAATTGAAAGAACTCTTTATATTAAAAAAAAAATGTTATTGAACTGAAAAATTAACGCAAAGAAATTGTAAATATTAATACTAGTTTTAAAGAAAAAATCCCTAAGGATTAGTAAATTTTTTTTCAAAAAAAAAAAATCCTTAAAAAAGATGGGAAAATGCTGAGGATTCAGGTGCGTGAGGATTCAGATCCACAGGATTTTCACATTCCTGGGTACCACACTCTGTATCTTTTTAGTATACCTCCACCATAGGATGGGGGTATACTAATTTCGTCATTCTGTTTGTAACTACTCGAAATATTCGTCTGAGACCCCATAAAGTATATATATTCTTGATCGTCGTGAAATTTTATGTCGATCTAGCCATGTCCGTCCGTCCGTCTGTCTGTCTGTCTGTCGAAAGCACGCTAACTTCCGAAGGAGTAAAGCTAGCAGCTTAAAATTTCGCACAAATACTTTTTATTAGTGTAGGTCGGTTGGTATTGTTCGGTCCATGTTTTGATATAGCTGCCATATAAACCCATCTTGGGTCTTGACTTCTTGAGCCTCTAGAGTGCGCAATTCTTATCCGATTGGAATGAAATTTTGCACGACATGTTTTGTTATCATATCCAACAAATGAGCTGAGTATGGTTCAAATCGGTCTATAACCTGATATAGCTGCCATATAAACCGATCTTGGGTCTTGATTTTCTTGAGCCTCAAGAGTGCGCAATTCTTATCCGATTGGAATGAAATTTTGCACGACGTGTTTTGTTATCATATCCAACAACTGTGCCAAGTATGGTTCAAATCGGTTTATAACCTGCTATAGCTGCCATATAAACCGATCTTGGGTCTTGACTTCTTGAGCCTCTAGAGTGCTCAATTCTTATCCGATTAGAATGAAATTTTGCACGTAGTATTTCGTTATGATATCCAACAAATGTGCTGAGTATGGTTCAAATCGGTTCATAACCTGATATAGCTGCCATATAAATCGGACTGGGATCTTGACTTCTTGAGCCTCTAGAGGTCGCAATTATTCTCCGATTTGCCTGAAATTTTGTACGACGGATTCTCTCATGACCATCAACATACGTGTTTATTATGGTCTGAATCGGTCTATAGCCCGATACAGCTCCTATATAAATCGATCTCTCTATTTTACTTCTTGAGCCCCCAAAGGGCGCAATCCTTATTCGAACATTTTACACAGGTCTCCAACACATAATTTAATTGTGGTCCAAACCGGACCATATCTTGATATCGCTCTAATATCAGAACAAATCTTTTCTTATATCCTTTTTTGCCTAAGAAGAGATGACGGGAAAAGAACTCGACAAATGCGATCCATGGTGGAGGGTATAAAAGATTCGGCCCGGCCGAACTTAGCACGCTTTTACTTGTTATTTCTCCTAGAGGCCTCGTGGTATATGTACGTAATGACGTACCATCAAAGACAACAACATCTGGACTCACAGGATACTGAATTTAACTCCCTTTGGGTTGAATTCGGGATTGGATCACATATACTGGACTTCGTATTTTTATATAGAATTCCAAACTCAGAATGGGAGTCTTTGATACCCTTTCTGATTCCATTACAAATATTTAGGAGGATTTTCCGGGCGATGAAATCGTAGTCGCTAAGGATTTCAATGTCCACAACTCCTCCTGGCTTTCGCATTAGAGTCATACGACTTTTGAGGGCCAATACGTTGAGCTTTTCGCTGCACACAATGGTTTGGCACAGCTAGTGAACGAATCGACACATATCGCATGTGTCCAAGGGCACCAAAATAATACTCTAGGCCTCTTTTTAACTTCACATCCTGAAAAGTATGAAGTTAACACTCTTGCACCTCTTGGTAACTCCGATCACTGCATTGTTTCAACATCTTTTTCGTATTCTGCCCTTCGTACTGCTTCCTCCCCAGTCCCGAAGCGGTCAATATTTTTATACGAAAAAGCACGTTGGGCTGAGCTCAATGGATTCTTTCAGCATTTTAATTGGAATCTATGTTTTCTAGATGACGATATAAATGCTACTGCTGAAATGACTGAGAAGATAATTTTAAATGGAATGTAGACATTTATGCCAGTTAAGACTATAACGGCTAAATCAGACGACAAAAGTTGGTTTAACCAGACATGCAGAGATGCTGTCAGATCGAAAGAGGTTGCATTCAGGAACTGGCGCTTGGATAAAAATGACAATACTGAACCGCTGCGCAAACAGGAAAGATCTTCGTCTGCCAATGTGCTTAGGCGCGAAAAATTTCTTTACGAACAGCCTCTGCGTACTAAGGTTCTTGCTTCTACAAGAGGAAGTAAGAGCTTTTGGTCTTTCGTGAAAAGAGTAAAGGGTAGTTCTTCATCTATTCCAACTCTTGTTAACGATGATCAAACGTTCACTGACCCGGTTGACCTGTTGGCCTGATATATTTGGCTGATATATTTGCAGGGAACTCTTCCCTGCCGGATAGCAATCAACCACTCCCCTCAATCGAAAAATGTATCTGGCATCATGCCCCCAACTCGTGGAGTTAAAAGGGTTTTTGAAAATCTAGATGTAAATAAATCCCCGGGCCTGGATGGCATATCAACACTTGTCTTACGCAAGTGTTCTTCGACGCTCGCTCGTCCATTACGCAGCCTTTTTAACCTTGCCTTCTTAGCAACCAACAATATGGGTTTCGCAGAAATCGCTTTACGGGTGCCCTCATGGCGCTTCTGTTGGAACGTTGGAGTCGCTCAATCCACCAGTTTGGTGAGAGTGAGATTGTGGCTTTGGATATCTCCAAGGCATTTGATAGGATCTGGCATGGTGCACTACTATCAAAGCTTGTCGCATTTGGTGTCGGTAATGGCTTCGTTCGATTTATTTCGAGCTTTCTCAGTGATCACACTATTCGCGTCGTTATAGATGGGTTCCCATCCAATGAGCACAAATTGACCGCAGGTGTACCCCAGGGCTCTGTTCTTTCTCCTTCTCTTTTTCTAATTTTCATCAGCGATCTGTTGGGTCAGACATCGAATCCGATCTACTCATTTGCGGATAACAGTAATCTCTGTCATTCGTACTCATTCGACCATAGGCCAAGTCTTCGAGAGATTGAGGACAAGAGGCGGGTTATGAACGATACACTCTGCCAGGATTTGCTGGCCATTTCTGAGTGGCGTCGAATGAATCGAGCAGATTTTAATGCACGGAAGACTCAGTGCTGCTTGTTGTCACACAAACGATTCGCTGACCCATTACGACCACCTTTGTCTAACAACGGTGTAGATGTTGAGCAATCAGAAGTTCTTGATGTTCTGGGCATGAAAATACAAAGTGATGTCCGTTGGGACAAACGTGTATTCGAAGTGTCGAAAGAAGCATTCAAGTGTTTAGGCTTCCTTAAACGGTGTAAGAATTACTTCACTCCGTCTGATCTTCTTAATATCTACACCACTTTCATAAGGTCGAAAATGGAGTACAACACACATGTATTGGCTGGAGCTTCAAAATCATTCCTGGAGCTACTGGACCGTGTACAGAGCAGAGCGAAGGCTTTGATTGGGGACTGTGGTGTATCCAACTGTCTCCCTTCATCATCGTCGCAATGTGGGTTGTTTGGCGCTGTTTTATCGGTACTGTCATGGTGTGTGTTCGTCTGATATTCGTCTTCTTATTCCTGATGTAAGGATGTATGTCAGGGATACTAGACATTTCAGGAACTCACACCCGTTTGTAATTGATTGGCTAGCGGACCGCACAATGCATTATAGAGAGAATTCTTATTTCGCCCGAACCGTTCGTATGTGGAATCGACTTCCGGCTAATGTTTTTCCAAAGATTTAAGACAAATATCAATAAGCATTACATCCTTTACAATCCTAACCAACCTACACTGCAAAATTGCTAGCAGCTAGCTTTACTCCTTCGTAAGTTAGCGTGTTTTGGACAGACAGGCGGGCGGACAGGTCTAGATCGACTTTAAATGTCATGACGATCAAAAATAAATTCACTTTATGGGGTCTTAGAGGAATACTTCGAGGTGTTACAAACAGAATGACGATATTAGTATACCCCCATCCTACGGTGGAGGGCATAAAATATTGTTAGCCAAGATAAGTTTTTACTTAAATTGTTGAAAATTTTCTTTAGTTTAACAACTAATTTATTAAAACCTTTTGATTCTGTAGCTACGATTTTGTCCTTTTCTCAAAGAAAATTTCTAAACCTCAACAATATTTGACCTTCATTACAAGATTTGTATCTTTAATATTAAGACACAAAGTAAAGTTTATATCATACTTGCATTTAAGCCAAACAATCCTTAATATAAAATGAAAAATCTTGAACCAGAGAAAAATATTCTTTAAATATGATGGAAAATTCGTTGAAAGAACTTGAAAAACACAACCCATAGTGGCTCATATATAAGATTTGACATAACCGATCTGAAACTTGAATTTCATTACAAGATTTGTGTCTTTAGTTTTAAGGCACAAAGATAGGATTATATTAAATTAATATTTAAGACAAAAATTTCTTCATATAAAGTTAAAGGATCTTTAACCAGAGAAAAATAGTGCTAAAAAATATGAAAGATTTGTTAAATTCGTCGTATATAAGATTTGTCCCAACCACTGAAATTTTTACATCATTACAAGATTTGTGTCTTTAATAATAAGACACAAAGTAATGTTTATATTAAACTAATATTTAAGACACTTATTCCTCGATATAAAGAATAAAAGATCTTTAACCAGAGAAAAATAATACTACGAAGTGTCTCGTAGATAAGATTTAGCCCAACCGAACTGAAACTTAAACTTACAAGATTTGCGTCTTTAATACTAAGACACAAAGTTAAGTTTATATTAGACTAATATTTAAGACAATAATTCCTCGACAAAAAGAACAAAACATCTTTAACCAAAGAAAAATGTTACTAAAAAAATATGAAAAATTCGTTGAGAAAACTTGAAAAACGCAATCCAAAGTGTCTCGTATATAAGATTTGGCTCAATCGAACTTAATTTTTAATTTAGTAACAAGATTTGTGTCTTTTATAATAAGACATAAAAATAGGTTTGTATTTAGTCACAAAAATAAGTTTGTATAAAACTTAACTAAATATTACTTAAAAAAGATGGAAAATTCATTGAAAGAACTTGAAAAACACAATCCAAAGTGGCTCACAAAGTTAAGGATATATTTTACTAAAATTTAAGACAAAATTTCTTAATGCCAAGTAAAAAATTTCAACACAAGAAAAATATACCTAAAAAAAATTCATTAAAAGAACTTCAAAAACGTAATCTATGGTAGCTCATATATAAGATTTTGTCCAAAAATTGAACTTCACTAAACGATTTGTGAATTTTTTGATAAGACATAAAGTTAAGACAAAAATTTCTTAACATCAAGTAAAATATCTTAAACCCAAGAAAGGTATTGCTTACAAAACTGGGAAAATTCGTTGAAAAAAAGCTACAAAAACGCAATGTATGGTGGCAGGTACTTAAATCACTTTTCCTTTTTTTTTAAATAACAAAACTTCAACTTTAATCTTTCTATACAAAAACTTGAAGAAGAAATGAAGGCCTACATTTCTTGCGTTTTTTGTTTGTTTGTTTGTTTTCTTTGGTGTTAAAAAAGGGCTTTGGACATTACTAATTCATAGTACAACAGAGCTCATTCAATCAAACAACATGCCTACAAGAAACCCACAAATTAACCCAACTTTGTTTTTTTTTATATCCTTTCAACCAAAATCCTTTTTTAAAACAAAACGTGGTTGGGTATTTGATAGCCTTACGGTTCATTAACATTTTATTAGTACTATTACTAAGGTCCTACCAGTATCGCTACAACTTCCTGTTATATTTCCTTTGCCCAAAGTTCTCAAGGAATATGATTTGATTTTCCTGGGTTGTTTCACTTTGTTTGTCTTTCGACCACAATTAAGTTATCAAATTCACTTTAGTTGCAATCATCACCTAAATACCAACAATGAAAAAAACCCCAAATTTAGGAAAAAATTTAAGGAAACGCAAGGCCCTTAAATCCTTTCACAAAAAGGTTCTTCTTTCGTTTTCTCTGTAGCAGACACCCAAAAACAAGTCGTTGACATTAAAGTTTTGCCTTAGTCCTTACAACCCAAAACAAAAACAAAACAACTTTTAAGAAGGGCCAAAAAGGAGAATAACCCCGTATTAAAAACACATGCAACAAAAAAAGTTCTGACTTTTGGCATGCTCTGTTTCTCTTTTCTCCCTTTAAATCCCTATGTTTGTCCTTTGGCCATTTCTTCCTTTTCCCCATTTTCAACAGAATCATGATTATTTTCATCACAGTTTCTCTGTTGTGTCCCCTATTCATTGCCTGCATAAAGGACCAACTGCCTACGTTGGAAAAGGGGATTGTTAAGGAGAGTGATAGAATTTTAAATCTATTATGGGGGCGGACCCTCCCCCATACCCCCGCTTTCGAAAAGGCCAGATCTCAGGATTTGGTGGACCGATTTAAGCGAAATTTTGCATGCCAACTAATGGTACCCTGAAAACACAAAATTGGTATAAAATTTTGGTGTCAACTTACCTGGGGGGACGCCCCATCTCAAAACACACCCGAACGAACATGTTTACGGACTGGGACAATATGGGTATCATATGAAAGGTAATTAACAGTAAAGTACGGACATGGAATAAAAATGTCACCTTTTGTGTCGGGCGATCCTCCCCCCCAAAAAACACCACCCAACAGGACACTTTAACCGCTTTGGGCTATACGGGTATCAAGTGAGATATATTTAAGAGTAGATTATGTACTTGGCATAAATATGTCACCTTAAGTATCGGGGGGGTTCTCCACCCCCTAAAACATATCAAATGAAAGGTATTTAAAAGTAGAGTACAAATCTGACATAAAAATGTATTCCTTGGTGATTGAGGGGCCAGAAACTGGGACGTGTAGTTCGATCGGGTGATAGTAAACTGCGACCTGTACTTTGTACACAAATTAACATGGACAGACAGACGGACACAGCTAAATCGAATCAGGAAGTGATTCTGAGTCTTAGTCTGAGTCTGCACTAAGTTATAATACCCAGTACCACAGTAGTGGTGTAGGGAATAATTAATTAGTATATTGTAGATCTGAACGAGTATTATCATAGATCTGACTTGACATTATAGGGCTCAAACAAAATCGTGCTCAAGCATGATGCTGAAATTATTTCAGAATCCGCCTCCTAAACTCCCTTTAAACCGGCCATTTTCAGGGCTAAGTGGGTGGGTGGCCGCCCCACCCTACTTACCTCTCTAACTGGACATATTTGTGAATTATGGCAAAAAGGGGCTCTGATATCCATTTAATGGACAAGTGTTTCAGGGACGACTCATCTCATAAGCTTCCCCTGAACCACAGATGTACCGACTATAGCAATATGTAGCTAAAATGTGGTTTTGGGAGTAGAGCAGGAATCTGATATCCACTTTCGGGGCAAAGGGTTTGGCTACTTCAATCCACACCCAAAGTCAAGGAAATGAAGTATTGTAGATCTAACATCCAAACTTTAATGGGCGGACCCCCTCCTTACCCTATTTTCAAAAGCGCCAGATCTCGGAGATAAATGTGGCGATTATCGCGAAATTTGGAACAGTATTTGGTACTATTATTTAAGGTGGGATGTCTATGACAGCCCCCCCCCAACACTTCCAAGGTCCGCCAATGGAAATTTAAACCAATAATGACAATATTAGGCTCAAATGAAATGTATTTGAGACTAGATCACGAATCTGGAGTACCACCTCACCCCCAAAAACACCCTCATGCCGGACATATTTATCGACCATAGCAATATAAGGCTCGAATGAAAGAAATTTGGGAGTAGAGCACCAATATGATATCCACATTGGGGCGAAACATCTGAAAGGCCGTACCAGCACCCCCAAACAGGACTTTTTTCCTGACCGTGCTAGTATAGAACTCAGATAAAATAAGAGAGTGAAAGAAGGCGCAGCGGAGCTTGTTTCGTATAGACTCAAAAACGGCTGAACCGATTACCTTGAAATTTTCAATTTGTGTAGGTTGGTCTGGCAGGAAACATTGGCTTTATAATTTTTTAATATCGTAAGGGGGGCGGACCCTCCTCCTTACCCCAAAATCAAAACTGGACCGATAGCCACAATATGGGTATCAAAGGAAAGGTATTAGAGACTAGGAAACGAATATCGTATTAAATTTTGGGACCAAGTACCCAGAGGAACGCCCAAACCCCAAAACTCCTCTAAACAGATATATTTGACGTTCATGTCAATATGGGACTCAAATGATAAGTATTCGGCAGTATATTACAAATACGGCATAAAAAATTAGGTCCAAGTAATGGGAGGTCACCCCACCCCCAAATACCGAAAAATTGGCATATTAGCCGACCAGGGCTATATATATGGGATTCAGATGAAAGGTATTTGGGAGTAGATTACGAATATGACATTGAAATTTGCGTTTAATCTAGGTGGCGCATTTCCTCCAATATAATATTCCATCACTCTCAAAATCACACCCTTTTATTAAGCTTTTTGGCACAAATTTCCCTTCAGTCTCCCTAGTATGGGGAAGGGAGGAGTTGCGGTTATCGTTGTTTGCCTTTTTCTTTTCAATTTTATCACATTTTGTATGTTTTTATGGATTTCATTTCATACCGTCTGTGTATGAGTGTAGTAGTTATTGTTGTTGTTGTGGTGATACTTATATCCTGCCAGTAGTCCTGCCTGCTGTGAATTACACATATTTAAAATGTTTTTGTCATTTCTCTCTTAACATTGTCGTTCGTCCTTTTCGTCGTGTCATTCCCATTTTATTGTGTCCCACGTTTTGTATGGTTTTTGGGTGTGTTTTTGCCTATGCTTATGGGAATTGAATGGAAATTCTAATGTGTCTGTCTGTGTATAGGAATTTCTCGCTGTAATTGGTGGTAGGAGGAAAACGTTGTCAGGATAACAATGCTCTTTGGTCTTGTGACTTTAATAAATAATGTGTTGGTAGTGGTGTTGGAGGTGGTGTTGTAGTGCTGTAGCGTTGGTGAGTGTAATGGTGGTGATGGCTTTTGGCTGCTGTTATTCTAGGATAACAATTCTAGGTTAAGATTAGAAATCTGCTTCTTGGGTAGATTAGAGATTAATTTTTTTCCTGTATAGGAAATTTCATATTGAAGGGAAGTTTATGCTTGAATGGTTTAATGAAGATGATGGGGAAACATCTTAAATTTTAGTTTAAAAATTTTTTGGCAAGTTTTCTACAGGAAGGAAATTTTGACAATAAGTTCTTTGATGGTACAATTTTGAGGACATCTGAAATATGAATTTGTGTCTGTTTGTTTGTTCCGTATAGACTGAAAAACGGCTGAACCGATTACCTTGAAATTTTCACAGATAGTGTAGGTTGGTCTGGAAGGGAACATAGGCTATATACATTTTTGATATCACAAGGGGGCGGTCCCTCCCCCTTACTCCAAAAGTACTACCCAAAAATAAAAGTAGACCGATCGGGACAATATGGGACTCAAATTAAAGGTATTTAGAAGTAGAGTACGAATTTCGTATTAAAAATTGGGTCCAAGTAATTAAGAGGCCGCCCCAACCCCAAAATAGGTTTATTGGACGAGCATGACAATGTGGGACTCAAATGAAAGGTATTCGGGAGTGTATTAAGAATATAGTCAGGAAGAAGGAATAGGCTTTACCATTTGTTGATATTGTAAGTGAGCGGACCCTCCCCCCTTAGCCCAAAAACACCACCCAAAATAGAAAGTGTAGCGATAAGGACAATATGGATATCAAATGAATGGTATTGAAGAGTAGAATACGAATATGGTATTAAAAATTGGGTCCATGTACCCAGAAAGTCACCCTAACCTGAAAACTTATAAAAGCGGACTTATTGAACTTTCATATCAATATGGGTCTCCCAAAGGTCTTTGGGAGTAAAACACGAAATTGGCTTTCCCTTTTAGGACCAAGTCTCTGGGCATCCATCACACCCCACGAAGGACTTTTACAGGCCATTGCATTGTGGGGTTTAAATAAAAAAAATCCACAGGAAAATTTGACTAAATTTTCAAATGAAATTGGGCATAAATTTCAAAATTTAGAGAACTCCTCTCCAACACAGCATTATCGGGCGCAGCAGAGCGGGTCGGGCTTAGCTAGTTATATATATATTTTGATTTTTGTTTAGAAGGTAATGTAAATCTATTTAAATATTTTTTTACATTTTTGTAAAAATTTTGGAGAATTTTGTTGAATCTTTCATATAAAATAAAAATTTCTAAAAGTTGATGTAAAGAAAATTTTGTTCCAATTTTTAAATGAAAAAAATAAATTTATATAAATTTAGTTAATTCGTATATACATACATTAAATTTTATTTTTTTTAAATTTCATTTATTTATTTTTTTAATTTCATTATACTTTTTTCTTATTTTGTATAAATTTCTTTTCAAATGTTATAAAAATTTTTCTTAAATTTCGAAAAAATATTTTATAATTTATTTTTAAATTTTTCATAAAATGCCATTAATTTTTTTTTAGTTTTATATAAATTTTGTTAAAATATTAAAATTTTGTTAAAATATATTTTTTTCGAAATTTATTTAAATTTTTTTTTTAATTTTTTTTAAATATTTTTAAAATTTTATATAATTTTTTTTTTTAAATTAAAGAAAATAAATTTGGATCAAAATTGTATATGAAAAAAAATTTTTTTTAAAATTTTTTTTTTAGAAAATAAATAATATCGGTCGCAGCAGAGCGGTTTTTGTTTAAAAGGTTATGCAAATCTATATCAATTTTTTTTTAATTTTTATAAAAATTTTGGAGAATTTTGTTAAATTTTTCATATAAAATAAAAATTTCTAAAAGCTGATGCAAAGAAAATTTGTTTTAATTTTTGAAAGAAAAAAATTAATTAACATAAATTTTGTTAATTTGCATTGTATATACATTCTTTAAAATTTTATCTAATTTTTTGAAATTTTTTTTTTGTAAATTTCATTAAACTTTTTTCTTATTTTATATAATTATTTTTTCAAATGTTATAAACATTATTCTTAAATTTTGCAAAAATTGTTTACATTTTTTTTTTTTTTAAATTTTTTATAAAATAGCGTTATTATTTTTTTATTTTGTTAAAATTTCGTTAAAATATTACCTAACTTTCTTTTTAAATTTTATAACTTTTTCTAAAATTTATATAATTTTTTTTTAAGTTTTATATAATTTTTTTTTATTCATTTTATATAATTTTTTTCGAAATTTACGTTATATTTGTAAAAAATTTATATACATATTTTCTAATTTTATATATAAATTTTTTAAAAATTTAATATAATTTTTTTTTTAAATTTATATATTTTTTTTAAATTTTACATAAATTTATTTAAAATTTTATATAAATTTTTCAAAATTTTTTTTAAAATTTTATATACATTTTTTTAAAAATTTATATAAATTTTTTTGTTAAATTTAATATAAATTTTTTAAAATTTTATACGAACTTTTTCAAAAATTTAAATAAATTTTTTCAAAATTTTTTACATTTTTTTTTTTTAATTTTATATAATTTTTTTAAAATTTAATATAATTTTTTTTATATCTTATATAATTTTTTTTAAATGTTATACAATTTTTTTTTAAATTCAATATAAATTTTTTTAAAATTTTTTATAATTTTTTTTAATTTTTTTTTAAATTTTTTAAAATTTTATACGAATTTTTTTAAAATTTTATATAAATTTTTTTAAAATTTTATATAGATTTTTTTAAAATTTTATATAATTTTATTTTAAATTTTCAAATGTTATAAAAATTTTTCTTAAATTTTGTATAATTTTTTTTTATTTTTTAAATTTTTTTATAAAATAGAATTAATATTTTTTTTTTATAAATTTTTGTTAAAATATTACATAATTTTTTTTAAATTTTATAACTTTTTTTTCATTTTATATAATTTTTCTTTAAGTTTTATATAATTTTTTTTTAAATTTTATAAATTTTTTTCGAAATTTACGTAATGTTTTTAAAAATTTTATATACATACTTTTTAATTTTTATATACATTTTTTTAAATTTAATATAATATTTTTTTAAATTGTATATAATTTTTTTTTAAATTTGAAATATAATTTTTTTTTAAAATTTTACATAAATTCTTTTAAAATTTTATATACATTTTTTCAAAATTTTTTATAAATTTTTTTTAAAATTTTACATAAATTCTTTTAAAATTTTATATACATACTTTCTAATTTTTATATAAATTTTTTTAAAATTTAATATAATTTTTTTTAAATTTTATATAATTTTTTTAAATTTTACATAAATTTATTTAAAATTTTATATAAATTTTTTTTTAAATTTTTTTAAATATTTTTAAAATTTATATAAATTTTTTTAAAATTTTATATAATTTTTTTTAAATTTTATATACATTTTTTTAAACGTTTTATAGTTTGAAGTTTTTATTTTATAAATATAAATTTGAATTAAAATTTTATATCACAAAAATTTGTTGATGTGATCAAAATAAATTAAAAAAAAAAATTTAAGTTTAAGAAACTAATTTTTTTAAATATTAAAATTTGCAAAGTTTTACTTTTAAAACTAAAACGTTAAAAAAATTATTAGAGAAAGCAACTTTTTGCAAATTTCTCTACAGAATTAAAATTTCTTAAAATTTGTTTTGGAATTTTCAACCATTGTTTAACTTTTTCAGATTTTGTCTTGTACAGCCACTACCCTTTAATTCATCCCGAAAATTCCCAAGCATTTAGTTTTTTTTTATTTGCTTTCTTTGTCTCTCTATGGTTGTTTTTTCCAGTCTCTTTGCTAATCCTCTTTTCCCCTACATTCTCTATTTCACTATTTACTTTTCGCACTACTACTCCAGTTGTTTTGTTTTACTTCTTGTGTTTACTTTGTGTTGGTTTTGTTTTTGTTTTGCCTACAACTTACTCTACGCTTGCTTAGTCTACCACTTACCATTACATCCTTTTGATTCTCTTTATCCAATAGGAATTCCATTGATTTGTGAGGGCGACGCACTGAAGCAATTTGAGCTGAACCACTATTGTGATGATGATGGGAGCCGGCATTTTTTATCACTACCACTGTGCCATCGGGACGCACTACAACCTCATCATCATCATTATCATCATAATCATAATCACCATCACGCACATCGCGACCATCCATGCCGGCAGCGGAGGTGTTGCCGCCACCTCCGGAGTGGGGTGAATGTAAACGTTTACCGGTTACCGTGGTCATATGATGGGGACCGATATTCATGAGGGAGCGTGTTTTGCCCGTTATAATGGTTTCATGGGTATCCAGATTGGTTTCGATTAGACCGATTTTTGGTTCGACGGCTGAATTACGCGACGATAGATTATTAAACATTTGGGTTTTTTGCGAAACGGTAGCACGTGAGGGCGAAGCACCAAACTCATAATTAGCATTGCCGGCGTTGGCAGCGGCCGCGGTGGATGTTGCACTCATATTGGCGTTGTTCTGATGCGTATCATCATTGGCAAAGGACTGACGTTGCGAATGCTGTCTCTCGTTGGCCAGAAAATCTTCAGTGCTGGCGCTTGTGGACGAGGGGGGTTGGTAGGCGGCAGCCGAAGAGCTTAGTTCGTTGGTGTAAAAACGGCTTGAGCCAATTTGCTGTTGAGAGGATTGTGCGCTTTGGGGTTTTTGCATAGTCAGCTGCTGCTGTTGTAGTTGTAGCTGCTGTGGTGCTTGGGGTGGTAAGGGCGGCTTGCCCATAACTTTTTGCTCTCCACTGGTTTTGCCGCCTTTTTTCTGCACAGTTGCCAATTTCGTTTGAACAGCTGTTGCGTTGAGGGCATTGCCATTTGTTTGCTGCCCTATGACATTTGTCATAGGGCCAGTGTTGCCACTGGTATTCTCTGCAGTGTTATGAGATTCAAAGAAACCCGTTTCATATTTCTCCGGCAAGGGACCTTTCAAGGGTATGTAAATATAATCCGGTTGTTGTTGTTTTTGATTAGCTAAGACTTTTTGCTGATTCTTATTAGCCTTAGAGGATGAAGAAGAGGAGGTACCATTGGCCTTTTGTTTTTTGCTGTTGTTTTGTGTTGGTGGTGTTTGTGCTGTTGTTGTGGTTGCCACCCCTTGTTGCTGTTGCTGTTCTTGACCCACTTGTTGCCCATTGTTGGCTTCTTTGTTTAACGGCTTCTTTTTGTTGCGTCGCATGGAAAAACGAAAACCATTGGTAAAACGCGATAAAAATCCCTTGGAATTTGGATGTTTTTCATCGGCTTTAAATTTCGATTTCATCACCTCATTGTTATTATTGATTTTTCCACCACTAGCGCTGGCCACTTGGCCACCACTGCCCGTTTGGGAAGACATTCTATTGAGATTTTGTACCGATTGCGATTTGTTAGAATGTTCGTTAATTTCGTTTTCCTGATGCCTTTGGAAATTATCCAACATTTGTTGGGAGGCGTACAATATGTGATGGGCCCTATTAATGGGAGGCTCTGACAATATGGGTAATTGTATGCTTATGGGCCTTGCTATAACGATGGTGGGTTTTAAAGGTTTCGGACGTTTTTGTTCTGTTAACAGAGAATTATTTGAGGTTTCGTTGTGCGGCGTTAGATTTTTTAGAGCAGACGTATCCGGTTTACCGTTTAATGTTTCATTGTTTACGTTCGTTGTTAAACTAAATGTGGCAGTGGTTATAACAGACCTATTGCCATCTGTTTCATGTTCCAGTGTTTCGTTGTTTCGCCATGCCATGACGTTCGCTTGCGGGCACTGTGTGGTCGTTGTTAGTGGTGGTGCTGGTGGTGGTGTTGGTGTTGTTGTGTTTTCTGTTTCCTTCTCTTTTTGTTCTCTCTTTGCCAGGTTGGAGGGTTTGAGCAAATGCTCTTCGGCTTTCTCTTTATTTAAGAGTACATCTTCTGGGCTCTCTGTTGATCTTATGGTTGGCAACTCTTTGATGACGGCTTTATATTTCTCTTGCATTGTTTGCTGCTCTTCTTGCTGGGCCATGGTGCGATACAGATTGCCTATATTTTCATTTTCTTTGGTATTTTTCAAAACCACTGCATCACAATTATCCAAGAGTTCATCATCACTTTCCTCGCTGCCTCCTGCGGCGCCAGGCACCACAGTGGGCACCATAATTTCCCCAGAACCATCATGACACTCCTCCGAGGATTGCTCTTGCCAAGAATATTTCGATACTGTGGGACAAAAGCTGACACCCTTGCCTATGGAGCTTTTAGA
The DNA here is from genome assembly GCF_963082655.1 of Stomoxys calcitrans. Classification (NCBI taxonomy): domain Eukaryota; kingdom Metazoa; phylum Arthropoda; class Insecta; order Diptera; family Muscidae; genus Stomoxys; species Stomoxys calcitrans. The sequence continues at coordinate 180,243,658 of NC_081554.1, read as the reverse complement.
ACCGGTCGCCACCAAAATGCCCAAAGGTTTTTGGGTTTGGGCCAAAGGCAATTGATGCATGGAAGTGGTGGCACTGGAGACATACATATCATCTTCCAGATCGCGTTCATCCTGTTGAAAGGCATTCAAGTTGGGTGTAGAGGAGACCAGATTTTTCTTTTTATTCGAGGAGGCTTGAGTTTGGAAACGCCTTTTGGGCATGCTGCGTGAGCGACTCAAATCCGTTTGCGATATTTCACTGCAATCGAAATTGCATTTCTCCAAACTCTGGGCATAGCTGGTCCTAAGCATGGTGGGATCCTGATCAAAGGTTTTGCCTTGCATTATGGAGCTGAAGGTGTAGTCTTGGGTTAGACTATTGGCCTTATCCTGATCATGTGGATGGCGTTTCTGGCGTGCTGGAGGCTGGCGTATGACCAATTGGACATGTTGCACTTGATCATCATCGGTGTTTTCGGAATTTTCCGAATAACTGGAGTTGGAGGATTTGCGGCGTCTTTGGGGTACCTTGGGCTTGCCCGAAACCAAGGGCTGTTGTTGTTGTTGTTGGCCATCAGTTTCATCTGAAGTTTTGTAAAAATCTCTTTCCTTGCTCAAAGGACGGTCGTTTAATATGGAGGCGGTTCTATCGTAATGGGCCGATAGCTCATCTAAAAGAAAGTTGCTTTTGCAGACTATATCGGTCTCCAAGTCGGAGGATAAACGTTTCTCAGCCATTTTGTTGTGCAAAAGATATTCTGTTTGATCCTTACTTTCCAAATCCAAAAGAGCCAAATTATGATAGGATTGATGCAAAAGACCCAAATTTTTGATTTCCTTGGGTTTGTTGGTTACTATGTTGGAACAGGTATAGGGAAATTCTAGAGCTGTGGGACTAGTTTTCTTTTCGAAACTCTCAAAACACCAACTGGAACTTCTTTTGAGTTCATAGACTTCTTCCAAACTGTCTGCGGTTGGTAAATCCTCGGAGCTGTTGCTGTTACTATGACTGAGGGGGGTCTTATCTCTTAGGGCAAGGTCATTATTGCGATGAGGATTGTTGGCATTATACTTGGAGGAGCGGCAACGTTTGTATTTCTTTTTACGTCCCAAGCTGTTCAATTCATTAGGCACGCTCGAGGTACGCTCTGGCCAATGCTGCATTAAGTTTTGCAAACTTTTTCTTATACCCGCGGGCGAATAATCCGATTCCGAGGAGTTTGAGGCCACAAAATAATCCCTAGGCTCCTCTGGATGATGATGTTGATGTTGATGATTATGATGATGTGGGGTATGTGGAGTATGTTTTTGGTTGCTTAACTCAAGATCTTCATTAAAATCTAAATCTAATTTTCTTTGTTGTTCACTAATTTTTTGTGCTAGATTTTGTTCTTCGATTTTTGCTAGATTTTCTAAACGTTGGCAATATTGGCAGTTGAGATTTTGGAATTTTTCGTTTTCACCAGCACTTAAACAATTTGCACAGTATTGATTTTCTTTGGTGGTGGCATGAGGCCCCGCACTTTCCTCTACACTATGATGGCTCACAAAATTTGGGAACCTATCAGCAGGCGATAACGATAGCGACAACGAGAACGTTCCCCCTGCTTTGGGCTCATTTTCTGGCGTATTTGCTATGATTTTTTCCCGTTTTTTATGATCTTCGTTGGCGTCTTTCCCGTTAGAAGATGTTCTCCTTTCACGTTGATCGTTTAAACTAATTCGGAGGGTATCTTCATGGCGATCGAATACTCTCGGCGGTGTGGTCGTTGTTTGGGGAGCTGTTGGCATTGTTGTTGGATTTGTTGAGGGCATTAGCCAAGTGAAAGAGGCTTTAGATGCGCATGTCGTGGCCGATGATGTCGAAGAGCCAGAGCCTGATGAAGAAGAAGAGGCACTCGTTGATGATGATGATGATGATGATGCAGATGATGATGTTGTGGATGCCGAGGAGCAAGCTGAATTTTTGCTCGATGCTATGGATGATGTCGACACTTCTGAGGAGACCGGCGATGGTGAGTGTGTGGCATTGCGTTGCTTGTGGCGCATGTAATCAAGCAAAGGGGAGGTGGGAGGTGTCTGCTGCTGCTGCTGCTGTTGGCCATGTTGTTGTCTTGGGGAAGAAGTATTTTTAAATTCGTTGCTGCCTTTCAAATTGGAATGTTTGTTGGCCTTTTCTCCCAGTTCTGTTGAGGTTGCTTCATTAGTTTCCTCCACTTCTCTTGCCTCAAAATCCCCTGTGTATTGTAGGCTTAGCGATTTGTGTTCCATGAGTTCTTCATCTTCCTCGGAGAATTTTTCATAATTTTTACACAAATTTTGTGATTTACTTCTACGCATGGCAAAGCCCATCATAGGCTCACAATAGCCGGAATCCTCTGAGAGATTTTCTGCAGAACTTTTGCCTTTTTTGCTTTGTTGGGAATTGGTGCGTTGGAATTTCCTAAGATACTCATTGTCCATCGAATCGCAGGGCAACAAAACACTTTGAGGTCTTGAGGAGCCCTCGGAACCCTCTGAAGAAGATTCCGAATCGGATCTCAGTTCTGCCAAATGGGTGGAGAGTTTCAGAGCACCCCTTTGGCCAAAGGGCTCTCTGCTGGCCTCCTCCATATCATCAAAGTTGAGCTTATCCAAATCATAATAGGTCTGATGCAGACGACCATCCAGCGATTCATATTTCTTCAGCAAAGAGGATTGTGAACCTCTGCGACTATTATTGCCCGAGTTGTTGGCTGAGTTGCCTCCTCCTCCTCCTCCCGCGGACTTTGAGGCATTTTCCTCCCCACTCTGGGTATCAAAGCTTAACAGCGAGGGTGAAGAATTGCCCAAACTATTCATGCTGGCATGTTGCTCCTGCAGCAGCAATTGCCTCTCCAAGGACTCAAACTGTATAAGCGAGGAAGAGCGACTCAATGAGTTATAGGACAAAGAATCCGTATCGGAAAAGAAGTCATCAAAGCCTCCTGCTCCTCCAGTGCGGCGATTACCCAAACTATTTCTTTGGGGGTTGCTTACAGTGCCCCAAGAGTCGCGGGAGAAATTCTCATAGTTTAAAAATCTTTCCAGGCTACTATTTTTCATATCTCCACAAAAAGGTCTTCTCAATATGACCTCATCCTCATTGGCTGGCATGTTGCCCATTAACAGGGAATCCTCACAACGGCGAGCTCGTTTGGCCGGGCACAAAATATCGCGTTCCGAAGTGGAGTCATTATCTGTAAAGCAAAAACCAAGGCTAATTAGCGAAAAGAAACGAAAAACTGGAAAATTTTACCTTTAGTTATTTCGACTCTTATAACCGAACCCGTGTCCGACTCTGCCGAGCTCCAAAAACTAGCACCACCTCCAGTACCACGACCACTGCCTTCCACACTGCAGCTGCTTTCATTGCCCCCTCCACCGCCATCGCTGAGATGGGAGTCATATTGATTCCAGGAATTTAAGGCATATTCCTCATCCTCGGAAGTTTCTTCCATAATGGGTTCCAACATTTGGCGGGAGGAGGAGAGATATATGGCATCTGTAAACAAGAAGAGAGAAATTAATAAGTTTAAAAAAACTATCTTAAAAAAGCCCTCATTCTCCTTGCCTATCATCAAATTTCTCCATTTACGCATTTTGCCTAATCCCTTTTGGTTCTAGGACTCTAGAGATTTCTTTTAATACATCCCACATAGAACCGTCTTTAGCTAAGTGTCATTCGTAACTAAGTAGCTCTTGATACTGGTCTATGTTTTGGTCTGTTGTCATCATCATCATTATCATCATCATGAGATGCTGTAACATTGTCCTCACTGGACTCCAAGGCGCTCTAGTTCCTCTTTTTCCTCGCAAAATATCTTATCTATGCAACATCATTTAAGTTGCAGTTGATCTTTGCAGCTTTTCCATAAAATGCAATCATCCCTTTATTCAAAACTTTTTTTTTTTTAATTTTCTTATTGCATATGGGTGTTTTTGAATTCTTCATAGTGCTGAGGAGTTTGTACTATGATTCATTATAAGAGTGTTGTGGTGTAGTGTTTTGGTTTCATCCATTCATATTTTCTATTGGAACCAGGCAACATGGAAATGTTGGGGAAGGAACCCCCTGGCATGGAGAATTTTGTCAAAATTTTAATTTACTAAAAATTTTTCAAATTTTTTTTTTATAAAAAAATGTGCAAAAAGAAAAGAATTTCGAAAAAAGATTAAAATTTTTGTTATTTATTTTGTTTTGAAAAAAAAAAAATATATATGCAAAATTTTTTTTTTTTTGGCATAGAGAATTATGTCAAAATTTTAATTTACTAAAAATTAATTTTTTTTATTTTTTTATTTAAAAAAATGGGCAAAAAAAAAAAGAAATTTCGAAAAAAAAATTATTTTATTTATTTATTTTTTGAAAAAAAAAAATTATATATGCAAAAAATTTTGAAATATAATTTTTTCTTTCGCTGACCTAACCTTATGAATTTAAAAATTTTATGGTTTAAAAATTGATTGTTATATATTTTTTTTATTTCTGTTGAACAACTTTTTTTTTTAAATTTTATTTTGATTCAATTTTATTTTCAAAGAAAATTTTGTTTAAATTTTATTTTCCAAGAAAATTTTGTTTAAATTTTATTTTCAAAGAAAGTTCTTTTAAAATTTTATTTTTATTGAAAACTAGCTGGTCCCGTGTGCTTTGTTACACCCCTAACTAATTGCGGCAACATGGTCCAAATTTGAAAATAATTTACATTCATATATTTTTTTATGATTAATACTTTTCATTAGAATCCCATATTGTCCCCTTTGGTATACATGTCTATTTGGGGCTTAATTTTGGACAGACTCCCCAAAAATTGACCCAAATTTCCATATAATTCTCGTATTCTACTCTCAGAAACCATTCGAGTTCCCATTAAAGTCTCAACCCAAAAATATGTCCCAAATAGACATGTCGGTGTCGGTGTCGGGCAATGCTCCTGGGAATAAACTCCAAATTTTTATTAAAGTTTCGTATTCTACTCTCAAGTACCTTTCATTCGAATCCCATATTGCCCAATCGCACTATATGTACGTTTGGGGGTTATTTTTGGGGGAAGGGGCGGCCCCCTTGGTCTTGACCCCAAATTTTTATATGAATTTCGTTTTCTAATTCCAATTACCTTCCATTTGATACTCATATTGTCTCAATCGGTAAATATGTAATTTTTCGCCGGTTTTCGGGGGTGGGGGATACACTTCCCGCTTCTTAGAGTCAAATTCTTATATCAAGTCCGTACTCTGCTGTTAAATACCTTTCATTTAATACCCATATTGTTCCAATCGGTAGACATGTCCCTTTTCGGTAGGTTTTGGGGTAGGGGGGACCACCTGGCCCTTGACACCAAGTTTTTATATAAGTCTTGTATTCTACTTCCACTTACCTTTCATTTGATACCCATATTGTCCCAATCGGTAAACATGTCCCTTTGGGTGGGTTTTGGGGAAGGGGGCGGCCCCCCTGGCCCTTGACCCCAAATTTTTTATATAAGTTTCGTTTTCTAATTCCCATTACGTTTCATTTGATACCCATATTGCCTCAATCGGTACACATGTAATTTCACATGTTTTTGGGGGTGGGGGATGAACCTCCCGACTCTTGGGGTAAAATTTCTATATCAAGTCCGTACTCTACTCTTAAATGCTTTTCATTTGATACCCATATTGTCCCAATCGGTAAACATATCCGTTTGGGTGGATTTTGGGGGAGTGCGGCCCCCTGGCCTTTGACCCCAAATATTTAGATAAGTCATTTTTGGCCGGTTTTTGGAGTTGGAGCGGGTCTTCCGACTCTTGAAGTCAAATTTTTATATCAAGTCCGTACTCTACTCTTAAATACCTTTCATTTGATACCCATATTGTCCTAATCGGTAAACATGTCCGTTTGGGTGGGTCTTGGGGCAGGGCGTCCCCCACAGTTATTCGAACCCAAGTTTCATACCAATATGGTGTTTTAGGGTTACTATAAGCTGGCATAGAAAATTTATCTAAATCGAAGCACCCATCTTCGAGGTTTGGCATTTTTAAATATTGTGGTTAGGAGGAGGGTCCGCCCCCTCGCGGATATCACAAAGAAAAGTGATTGAAATCGGTCCAAAAACTATATAGCTGTCATATAAACCGATCTGGAGTCTTGACTTCTTCAGCCTCGAGAGCGCGAAATTCCTAGCCGATTTGGCTGAAATTTTGCATCACGTGTTTCGTTATGACTTCTAAGAACTGCGCTAAGTATTGTTCAAATCGGGCCATAACCTGATATAGCTGTCATATAGACCGATCTGGGATCTTGACTTTTTGAATTATTATTCGGTTTGGTTGACATTTTGTACAACGGCTTCTCCCATGACCTTTATATACATGCAAGTCCATACTCTACTCTTAAATACCATTCATTTAAGACCCTTATTGTCCCAATCGGTACACATGTCCGTTTGGGTGGGTCTTGGGGCAGGGCGTCCCTCACAGTTATTCGATTCCAAAGTTTTATACCAATTTTGGTGTTTTAGGGTTACCATAAGGTGGCATAGCAAAATTTCGCCTAAATCGAAAAACACATCTTCGAGATTCGTGTTTTTAAAGATTGTGGTTAAGGGAGAGTCCGCCCCCTCGCGGATATCACAAAGTGAAGAGTGGTTGAAATGGGCCCATAACCTAATATTGCTGGTTCTTGAATCTTTACTTCTTGAGCCACTAGAGGGCGCAATTCTTATCCGATTTTGTTGAAATTTTGCATAAAGTGTTTTGTTATGACTTTCAACAACTATGTCAAATATGATTCAAATCGGTCTATAACCTTTATAGCTGCCATATAAACCATTTTGGGATCTAGACTTCTTGAGCCACTAGAGGGCGCAATTCTTATCAGATTTGATTGAAATTTTGAATGAAGTGTTTTGTTATGACCTCTAACAACTGCGTTATGAATGGTTCAAATCGGTCCATGGTCTTGATATAGCTGCCATATAAACCGATCTTGAATCTTGACTTCTTGAATCCCTAGAGGGCGCAATTCTTATTCGAGTTGGTTGAAAATTAGCATGAAGTGTTTTGTTATGACTTCCAACAACCGTGTCAAATATGATTCAAATCGGTCCATAACCTGATATAACTGCTATATAAACCGATCTGGGATTTTGACTTCTTGAGCCTCTAGAGGGCGCAATTATTATCCGATTGGCCGACATTTTATACAACGGCTTTTCCCTTCAATACACATGCCAAATATGGTCTAAATCGTTCTATAGCCTGATACAGCTCCCATAAAGGGCGCAATTTTTATTCGGATTGGCTGAAATTGTACATTTAATTCAATTATGGACCATAACTTGCTATATTGGGTGGCCCAAAACGTAATTGCGGATTTTTCATATAGTCGGCGTTGACTAATTTTTTCACAGCTTCTTCTGTCAGTTATCAGCTGTTAAAGCTTTTAAAAATCCGCAATTACTTTTTGGGCAACCCAATAGCTCCAATAGCATACCAATTATTTTCTTTCATCCTTTCTATACCCACCATCATAGGATTCTGTTTTTAACACCTCGAAATATTGAACTGCGACTCCATAAAGTATATATATTCTGGATATAGCCATGTCTGTCCGTACGTCCGTCTGTCAAAATCACAGTAGTGGTTAAACGCATTAACCTATCCACTTGAAATTTTGAACTATACTTTTTATTGATGTAGGTCGTTGTGGACCAACACGCAGGGGATGTCCCCTATATATGCAGTGCATTGCGTTGGCAATTAGGAAAGTTAAGGGTTGGAGGGGGGAAAGAGGGAGTAGTGTCTATTGATATTAGTCTTAAATTTCTGAACGTCAATGTCGGTGGGAAAGTCGATTCTAGATACGAATGGTTCGGGCGAAAAATGAATTTTCTAGGTAATGCATGGTCCGGTCGACTGGCCAATCAATTACAAACGGGTGTGAGTTCCCGGCAAGTCTTGTATTCCTGGTGAACATCCTAATGTCAGGGATAAGAAGACGAATATCCCTGGAATACACGCCATGAAAATAACGATAGAGCAATACAACGCTACCCACATTCCGACGATGTTCAAGGGATGCAATAAAGTTGGATAGATACCCTACTGTCCCCAATCAACACCATCGCTCTCCGTTGAACCCGGTCAAGTAGCTTCAAGGATGATTTTCGAGCTCCTGCCCATATATGAGAGTTATATTCCATTCTCGGCCTGATGTAGGTAGCATGGATATTGAGAAGATCAGAAGAGGTGAAATATTTCTTGCACCGCTTAAGAAAGCCCAAACACTTGAATGCTTCTTTCGACACCTCGAATATGTGTTTTGACCAACGGACATCACATTGTATCTTCATGCCCAGAACATCAAGAGCATCTGACTGCTCAATATCTATAACGTCGATAGATATCGGCAATTGAAGTGGGTCAGTGAATCGCTTGTGAGACAAGAAACAGCACTGTGTCTTCTGTGCGTTAAAGTCTACTCTGTTCATTCGGAACAGAGTAGACTCTAAAATGGCCAACAAATCCTGGGAGAGCGTCTGACCTTACTCTCACCAAACTGGTGGATAGAGCGACTCCATCGTTCCGACAAAAATGCCATTAGGTCTCCCGTAGAGCAATTTCTGCGGAACCCATACTGTCTATCGCTTAGAAGGCCATTGGACTCATTGGCCTTTCCCATCATTCATTCTTTCCCATTCGGAAATGGCCCACAAATCCTGGGAGAGCGTCTCATGCATAATGCGCCTCCTGTCCACAATTTCTTGAGGACTGGGCCTATGGTCGATTGAATATGAATGACACAGACTACTGTCGTCGACAAATGAGTAGACTGGATTCGAAGTCTGACCCAATAGATCGTCAATGAAAATAAGAAAAAGGGAAGGGGAAAGGACATAGCCTTGTGGCACACCTGTTGTCAATGTGCGATCTCTGAGAAAGCTCGATAGAAATCGAACGAAGTTATTACCGACTCTAGAAGCGACAACCTTTGATAAAAGTGCACCGTGCCAGACCCCATCAAATGCCTTGGAGATATCCATGGTGAGAGTAAGGTAAGATATCCATGATTGAAGTGGGTCAGTGAATCGCTTGTGAGACAAGAAGCAGCACTGCGTCTTCTGTGCGTTAAAGTCTACTCTGTTCATTCGGAACAGAGTAGACTTTAAAATGGCCAACAAATCCTGGGAGAGTGTCTGACCTTACTCTCACCAAACTGGTGGATAGAGCGACTCCATCGTTCCGCCATTAGGCCTCCCGTAGAGCGATTTCTGCTGAACCCATACTGTCTGTCGCTAAGAAGGCCATTGGACTTTAAGTATCTGACAAGATGATGGTTAACCATACTCTCCATAAGCTTGGAGAGCGCGGAGCATATCGCAATTGGCCGATAATTCGCAGGGTTGTTCGCCCCACCTTTCTTGGGGATAGGCTGAATGTTCGCAACCTTCCAACGCGCTGGGAAAACACCCGCAGGGTAAGCAAGGTTGAACAGGTTGCGTAGTGGACGAGCAAGCGTCGAAGAACACTTACAAAGGACAAATGTTGCTATACCGTCCGGGCCCGGAGATTTATTAACGTCGAGATCCGCAAGGACCCTTTTAACACCACGTGTTAGAAAGAATATCTGAGGCATCGAACTAGGTACACTATCAATCACGGGGAGTGGTTGATTGCTAAACGGCAAGGAAGAATTTCCTGCATACATTTCAGCCAGTAGATTAGTCTTATCAAACGGGTCACTGAATACCTGATCATCCCCGACAAAAGTTGGGATTGCCGAGTCCGGGACACACATCCTGCAAGTTGGCATCAATTATCAATTAGAGTTGAGGCGGCTGCATCTACCGGATCGTAATTGAGCCAGAATCTCTCTGGTTTGCAAGGGGGGATTTTTATTATTATACCCTCCACCATTAGATGGGGGGTATACTAATTTCGTCATTCTGTTTGTATCTACTCGAAATATTCGTCTGAGACTCCATGAAGTATATATATTCTTGATCGTCGTGAAATTTTGTGTCGATCTAGCCATGTCCGTCCGTCTGTCCGTCCGTCCGTCTGTCTGTCGAAAGCACGCTAACTTCCGAAGGAGTAAAGCTAGCCGCTTGAAATTTTGCACAAATACTTCTTATTAGTGTAGGTAGGTTGGTATTGTAAATGGGCCATATCGGTACATGTTTTGATATAGCTGCCATATAAACCGATCTTGGGTCTTGACTTCTTGAGCCTCTAGAGTGCGCAATTCTTATCCGATTGGAATGAAATTTTGCGCAATTCAGAATGAAATTTTGCACGACGTATTTGGTTATGATATCCAACAACTGTGCCAAGTATGGTTCAAATCGGTCCATAACCTGATATAGCTGCCATATAAACCGATCTTGGGTCTTGACTTCTTGAGCCTCTAGAGGGCGCAATTCTTATCCGAATGGAATGGAATTTCGCACGACGTGTTTCGTTATGATACCCAACAACTGTGGCAAGTATGGTTTAAATCGGTCCATAACCTGATATAGCTGCCATATAAACCGATCTTGGGTCTTGACTTCTTGAGCCTCTAGAGGGCACAATTCTTATCCGATTTGAATGAATTTTTGCACCAAGTATTTCGTTATGATATTCAACAACTGTGCCAAGTATGGTTTAAATCGGTCCATAACCTGATATAGCTGCCATATAAACCGATCTTGGGTCTTGACTTCTTGAGCCTCTAGAGGGCACAATTCTTATCCGATTTGAATGAATTTTTGCACCAAGTATTTCGTTATGATATCCAACAACTGTGCCAAGTATGGTTGAAATCGGTCCATAACCTGATATAGCTGTCATATAAACAGATCTGGGGATTTGACTTCTTGAGCTTCTAGAGGGCGCAATTCCTATCCGATTTGGCTGAAATTTTGCATGACGTATTTTTTTTTTTACTTTCAACAACTGTGTCAAATAAGGTTCAAATCGGTTCATAACCTGATATAGCTGCCATATAAACCGATCTGGGATCTTGACTTCTTGACCCCTAGAAGTCGCAATTATTATCCGATATGCCTGAAATTTTGTACGATAGATCCTCTCATGACCATCAACAAACGTGTTTATTATGGTCTGAATCGGTCTATAGCCCGATACAGATCCCATATAAATCGTTCTCTCTATTTTATTTCGTGAGCCCCAATGGGCGCAATTCTTATACGAATTGGCTGAAATTTTACATAGGTCTCCAACATATAATTTAATTTTGGTCGGAAACTGACCATATCTTGATATCGTTTTAATAGCAGAGCAACTCTTTTCTTATATCCTTTTTTGCCTAAGAAGAGATGCCGGGAAAAGAACTCGACAAATGCGATCCATGGTGGAGGGTATATAAGATTCGGCCCGGCCGAACTTAGCACGCTTTTACTTGTTTTTTTTTTTTTATTTTATTTCCCATAGCTATCCTTCCCCACCCGACCTTCTTGTTTTTAGTTAGCCTTCGTCATTCTGATTGCTTGCTTGCATGTGCTTCATTTATTTCCTTCATCAGCCTCCATATAAAACGCAAAGCAAAGGCAACACCAGTTGTTGTTGGTGCATTTTTCGTGGCGGCCTTTTGATCATAAGCGATAATGATCATCATGAAATGGGATGATGTTAACCATCAGCCTTCTCACATAGAAAAATCTTTTGCTGCCACCATGGCAGCCCATCATGATGATGATGATGAGGATGACAAAGACGACTCCAACAATGATCAACACTGATGATGCATTTGTTTATCTGTTGATTTTGCTGCTTCTGCTGTCGTTGCAATTAATTTATTAATATTAATAAAAAAAAAGAAAAGGGAAACAACACAGAAAATTCCAAGTGTTTACCAAAGTCACAAAGGGAATTTATATGGCTAACTTATTTAGCTTCTTGATTACAACAGCATTTGGGAGTGTGTGACATTAGGTGCTTTATATCCACATTACCTATCCCCTCTTCCAGCTTATACCAAATTGCCCCTATGACTTTTAAGGAAATTGCCTTGTTCGTACATGGGGCACCACACCTTGGCTGGCCTTACTATGGCATCTATTTTTCTGCAGAATTTTTTTCCATTTTTTACCTTTTTGAATTTTTGTCTCTAATTTGGGAATATCCCTGAATAGAAACAGATTTCTCGGCTATTGAGGAGAAAGTGAAACCAGGAAGACACCAAAGATAAGTGTCACACAAGCATGTGTGTGGAAGCCAAATTTATGCCTTTTGACAGGGGTCTCTGCTCCCAAAGAGATTATGAAACGGAGTCATGACATCACACACAGAGCGCCAATGTAGAACTTCCACTGGTGGTGATGAAGCAAAAGCAAGGCAAAGACGTATAAGAGGGGTATAAATTACCTTAAGAGGCAAACAAAAAAAAAACAATTTGGAAAACTATAATAAAATATAGTCAACGCCTTGGCATATTTATGGGTATGTGGTCCAGCAATGCTTTAAAGCATTTAATTCTCAAATTGGGTTTTAATGAGTATTACAGTAATTATCTTGTAAAATAAACCACAATGTCTGTAAGGCTTCTCAAACTTTTAAGGATTTTCAAACTGTACAACTTTTAATAGCAAAGCTGCAAAGGTAGTAGAATCAAACAAGTAAGAGCGTGCTAAGCACCATGGATCGCATTGGTCGAGTTCTATGCGCTGTATCTCTTTTCAGGTAAACAAATAATATTCAATACAAACTATTATGCCATTGGAGCTATATCAAGTTATAGTCCGATTCGGACCATAAATGAATGCTGAACATTGTGTCATTGTCATTGTGTAAAATTTCAGTTAATTCGAATAAGAATTGCACCTTGTAGGGGCTCAAGAAGCAAAATCGGGTGTACGGTTTATATGGGAGCTGTATCAAGCCATTGATTGATTCAGACCATATTAGACACGTATATTGAAGGTTATTAGAGAAGCCGTTGTAGAAATTTTCAGCCAAATCAGATGAGAATTGCGCCCTCTAGAGGATCAAGAAGTCAAGATCCCAGATCGATTTATAAGCCAGCTATATCAGGTTGTTAACCGATTTACGCCAAACTTAGCACTGTTATTGGAAGTCATAACAAAACACTTTGTGGAAAATTTCAGCCAAATCGTATGAGAATTGCGCCCTCTAGAGGCTCAAGAAGTGAAGACCAAAGATCGGTTTATATGACAGGTATACCAGATTATGAACCGATTTGAATCATACTTGGCACAGTTGTTGGATATCATAACAAAACACGTCGTGCAAATTTCATTCCAATCGGATGAAAATTACGCCCTCTAGAGGCTCAAGAAGTCAAGACCCAAGATCGGTTTATATGGCAGCTACATCAAATACCAAAAACCAAATGGCGATACCAAAACACCACGTGCAAAATTTCAGTCAAATTGAACGAGAATTGCGCACTCCAGAGGTTCAAGAAGTCAATATCCCAGATCGATTTATATGGCAGCTATATCAGGTTCTAAATCGATTTACGTTATACTTAGCACTGTTATTGGAAGTCATAACAAAACACCTCATGCAAAGTTTCAGCCAAATCAGATGAGAATTGCGCCCTCTAGAGACTCGAGAAATCGAGACCCAAGATCCGTTTATATGGCAGCTATATCAAAACATGGACCGACTTTAACCACACTCAGCACAGTTGTTGGAAGTGATACCAAAACACCACGTGCAAAATTTCAGTCAAATCGAACATGAATTGCGCCCTCTAGGGGCTCAAGAAGTCAAGAACCAAGATCGGTTTAGCTATATCAAAACATGGACCGATTTGGCCCATTTACAATCCCAGCCGACCTACACTAACAAAAAGTATTTGTGCGAAATGAGATTCCGTGGAAAGTTCGCGGAGTGCTAAGGCGCCTTTGTCTGTGATGAGCCGGAGGAGGACGTAGGAGTTGCTGGCCTTCGATAAGAGAAGGCTGAGCACCTTGACAGGGGTCATACCTGCACACTGTGCCACAAGCCGCATGGCGGATCGTATGGAAATACCTTACAATGGCTCTTGATGGGTAAAAGTAGGAAGACTACCGAGCACTTGCTCTACTCATGTAGGGGACTGCAAGGACGCAGGCTCATCTTTCTGGGTAGGCGGATTTTCTGCGATCTGGGTGATCTTGCAAGTCACCGGTCTTGCTTACATGACATTTGTTAAGCTACTGAACATAGTAGATGACATAAAGAGTGAGGGTCTTCGGCGAGATGAGATTCCGTGGATGGTTCGCGGACTGATAAGGCGCCTTTGTCTTTGATCAACCGGAGGAGGACGTAAGAGTTGCTGGCGTTCGATAAGGGACTACCTTATAATGACTTCTGCAGCAGTTGTCTAGATAAGGATAAGTAGAAGACTATCGAGCACTTGCTCTGCTCATGTACGGGTATGCAGGGGCGCAGGCCCCTCTTTCTGGGTAGGCGATTCTTCTGCGATCTAGGTGATCTTGTGAACGTACCTTATGGGAAGTCTCTTGGGATCTATTCAACCTAACCTTACCTAGTATGTAATGACTTTTCTACAAAGACTTAAAATAAATAAATGGAAATTCAGTAATAGTAAACAACAGATTGTGTTAATGAGTTTGGGTAATAATATGTCCTAACACTTTATATTTAAAATTTTAAGAGGGTTACAATTAATACTACTACTACTAAATTTTCCATGAACATTCCATTGAGGAACAGAGGATAGTCCTCTCATATCAATGAGTGCAGTCCGATTAAAGTTTAAGCTGTCGGATAAGGGCCCTTCGAGTCCGAATAGCGTGCCGCAGCTTGGTAGAGAAGTTTTAACATGGCAGGATACCTCTCAAATGTAGCCAACCTTAGCACCGCTGAAAATGTTTCGGCGTCATAGGCAGACATGCTAAGCACTTAATTTCTTCCTAATTAATTAGGCTACATTTTTTGTGTCCTTATTTTACTAAAATTTTTATCTGATTATAGCCTTTACTATTGGAATAATAAACCCATAGTTGGTAATAAAAAAGTTTGACAATTAACGTTTAACCTACTACTATAAGGGATTATCAAAGCTTTTCAAACTATTATCTTCTATTAGGATTTAACTTTAATTTTTGTTATTATTTTCCAACTTTTTAGGTAAATTGGTACATAGGTAAATTTGTGAGCTTGGAAAGCGTGACTTCATAGACTGAAAATAAATAAATTTAATAACACTAAATCTTAAAGTCACTGAAAAAGCTTCAGACACTACTGATAAATAAGGTTTTGGAATTTGATTATTATTCTTCAGTAGTTGAGGCATTCGATTGTAATGATCCGACTATTATAAATCGACGATTTCCAAGGCTTTTAAAACTATTATTAATTTTGAGGATACATTTTAGTTCATGTTATTATTTGACCTACATTTTAAACTTATAATATTCTAAGTCTTTAGGTTTTTAACTCCCTACGCTAATTATCAGGCCGACTATTATAAATCGATGATTTCAAAAGGTTTTAAAACTATTACTAATTTGGTAAATTGGTACATAGGTGAATTTGTGAGTCTGGAAGGGCGTGACTTCATAGACTAAAAACAAATAAATTAAATGACACTTAGGTTCTAAAATCACTGAAAAAGTTTACACCAAATTCTACAGACAAATTAGGTTTTGGATTTCGATTATTATACATCAGCAATTGAAGCATTCGATTGTAATAATCTGACTATTATAAATCGACGATTTCCAAAGCTTTTAAAACTATTATTATTTGTGAGGATACACTTCAGTTTATTTAATTATTTAACCTATATTTTAGACTTATACTATTCTTAGTCTTTGAGTTGTTAACTCCCTAGGCTAATTATCAGGCCGATTAATATAAATCGATGATTTCCAAAGCTTTTAAAACTATTAGTAATTCCAAGAATAAATTTGAGTTTATGTAATTATGTAAGATAAATTTTTAATGGATAATATTCTAAGTCTTTGGGTTTTTAACTCCCTTGGCTTGAAATAAATAGAAAAAACAGCAACAAAAGGTTTGGCGGCACTGAATATACTTAAGACAACTTTTGCTGGAAAAGGGCTTTTACGTCTGAAAACAAGACACAGACAGAACATTTAAGGTTTTAACACGAGTAGTATTGAGTAGAGAGTAGTACCGTGCTAATAAAATAATAATTAGCAAGTTAGACAAACTATTTTGGCTATTAATTTGAATTAAAGATTTCCAAAGACTTTCAAACTATCATCATCTTATTTTTAATGTACCCATTTTTAAACCACATTTCATGACTCTTTTTTTGTAAAGAATTAAATAAACAAAGTGACACAAACACTAATATCCAGAAATAGTGACATTTAAGGTATTTCCAAAGCATTTCAAACTACTATTGATTTTAAGAATTAAAATTAGTTTTTATACCCACCATTATAAGATGGGGGTATACTAATCTAGTCATTCTGTTTGTAAGACCTCGAAATATTGATCTAGGATCCCATAAAGTATATATAATCTTGATCGTTTCGACATCCTGAGTCGATCTAGCCATGTCGATCCATCCGTCTGTCGAAATTACGACAGCGGTCGAACGCGTAAAGCTAACTAAAGCTAGCTCCCATATAAACCGATGCACCGATTTGACTTCCCGAGCCCTTGGAAGCCGCAATTTTTGTCCGATTTGGCTGAAAATTTGCGCATAGTGTTCCGTTATGACTTCCAACAACTGTGTCAGGTACGGTCTAAATCGGTCCATAACTTGACATAGCTCCCATATAAACCGATATCCCGATTTTAATTCTTGAACTCTGGAAGCCACAATTTTCATCTGATTTCAGCACATAGTGTTCCGTTATGATTTCCAACAACTGTGCCAAGCACGGTCTAAATCGGTCCATAACCGGATATATCTCCCATATAAACCGATCTCCCGATTTGAATTCTTGACACTTTTCATTCATACCAAATAAATATCAGATTGGTCTACATCGTTTCATTATTCCAATTTTTTTTCATAAACTTCTCCGGACGGATTTGTATGAACGAATCCAACTGGGCTTTGTTGGGTCTATTCTACTTCTAAAGTTTATACCCTTAAGGGCTCTTAATTATTATTCAAAAGTATCTCTCGAATTCTTGCACTTGAGAATAAGTGGGTTGGTTAAGTTGTTTCGTAAGAATATCAAAAGGCATGGATCCTAACGTTATGTAAGTAAATAGAAAATTGGAAACTTATCAGAAGAGCTTCGAAGATAAGACGGTCGAGTCATTTCATGGATATATTTGCATTTAAAGTTATAGCAATCGAGATACTGGATTGGATAATTCATATGCTAGGGAACAGGTGGAAAAATTGTAGGTCCCACAAGTGGATAAATTATGGGTCCCACAAAGAGAAAGTGGCACATGGGGGCATTTTATCGCCACAACCACCATAAATAACCTATTCCGGAGGTTGACTGAGGAGGGATTTTAACCTGTCTGCTACGCAGACTATGTTAAAATACTTCTAAGAGGTATAGACACGAATCAGGTATGCAGAATTGCCGAAAGGATCTTGCAAATGGCATACGACTGGGCTAGATCAAGGATTCTCAATGTTAACCCAGAGAAGACTGAAATCCGCCTGTTCAAGAGGAAGACGAAGGTGGGCCAATGCACCACGTTTCCTAAATAAGACGATTTGGATATCTCACAAGGTAAAATACTTGTATTTGAAGGGTTTATGGGGTCGGATTACAAACAAAAAAGTAATCCGACAACATAAACCCTCCAAAAAGGGCATGCAGGCCGTTCGTTACAATATGGGACTCAAATAAATGGTATTTTTGTGTAGAATACGATAGATATCAAATATTGCCACAAAGTTTGAAAGAGTCCCCACCCCAAAACTCCTTTTCCTACATACCAAACTAAAAGTAGACCAAAGTGGGTAATGTGGAACTCAATTGAAAGGTATTCGTGAGAAGAGTGCAAATTTGACTGCCAAATTCGGAACTAAGAGTTTGGGGGCTGCCGCCTCACCCCCAAAAAAAGTCGCAGAGGCACATATTGACCGATTGTACCAGGGGAGCGTCCGACCCCAACAACCCACCTAAGCGGGAATGTAGATCGACAGGGACAATATGGGGCTCAAATAAACGGTGTATGTAGTAGAACCTGTCCGACCAATGGTATTTTTGTGTAGAACACGATCAATATCAAAATTTGCCGCCATGTTTCAAGGAGGTCCTATCCCAAAAAGTCCTTCTCCCAAAAAAAAATCTCTCCAACTAAAAGTCGACCGAAGGTATTAATATGGAACTCAATTGAAAGGTATTCGCGACTAGAGTGCAAATTTGGCCGCCTCGCATACAAACAAGTCGCAGAAGCACATATTGGCCGATCGTGAAAACGGAAAAATAGGCCTTCCCGGACAATATGGAATATAGAATACGAATCATATTTTAAAGATAGGTACAGCCGAATTTCAAGGAGGTCCCATCCCCAAACATTCCTTCTTCCAAAAAAAAAAAAAAATGCCCAAACTAAAAATAGACCGAAGGGGGTTATATGGAACTCAATTGAAAGGTATTGGTAAGTTGAGTGCAAATTCGATTTCCAAATTCGGAAGTAAGTGGGGGCCAGAGGCACATAAAACCGCCAAACGAAAAAGCAATCCGACCCCATAAGCCCTCCAAAACGGCATGTGGACCGATCTTTACAACATGGGACTCAAGTGACAGGTATTTGTGAGTGGAAAAAGGATTATGTAGCCAAATTTTCAGCCAAGTTTCAAGCAGGCCTCCCCAAGAAAACCTTTCACACTAAGAAGTAGTCCGATCGGGATTATATGGAACTCATTTGAAAGGTAAAGTAATGAGAAAATTTGGCATCTAAATTTGGGACCTAGTACCTTCAAGTAACCCCCCCAGGGAATATTTTGGGCGGTTGGGACATTAAGGGACTCAAATGAAAGGTCATTGGGAGTGGAGTACGAATCGAATTATACTAAAAGCCACTAAGTGTCTTGTAGGTCACCGTACCGAAGAGGTCAGCTCACAGGTCATTTTTTTGTAATCTTCGATTCGATTCCAGGCTTATAGCATCATAGACGCAAATTATGATGGTATAAGCCGGGATTCGAATCGAAGGTTACAAAAAAATGTCAGCAATGGTTATCCTTTCCTAATGCGGTCCACATTGGTGAGGTACTGTGCCATGAAAAAAGTTCTCCCTAGACAGGCATCGGACTGTGAACGCCGTTCAGACTCGGCTATAAAAAGGAGGCTCCTTATCATTGAGCTTAAACTTGAATCCGACAGCACTCAGTGATTTGTGATAAGTTTGACCCTAGTCTTTAATGGAACATTCATGGGCAAATTTGCATTTGCCAAGTATTTGTGGAGTGGCACGACACAGCAAAAATAACCTCCAAAACGGTGCTGCAGGTCGATCGGAGCAAAATGGGTCTTAAATAAACGATCGTTTAGGGCAAAGTACAAATCTGATGTGCTAATTTGGGAAGAAAAGTATGTGTAGACTGTCAAACACCTCCTCAAATGGATATACAGTTCGACCGAGACTATATGGGCACAATTGAAGGATTTTAGAGAGTAGGGTGTGAATCATATATACAAACGATGATGCACGTGTCTCTCATTATACCCACCACCGAAGGATGGGGGGTATAATTCCACTTGTAACACATAAAACCTATAAAGCTATATATATTCCTGATCAGCGTAAAAATCTAAGACGATTTAGTCATGTCCGTCCGTCTGTTCGTCTGTCTGTTGAAATCACGCTACAGTCTTTACAAATAGAGATATTGAGCTAAAATTTTGCACAGATTCTTTTTTGCTCATAAGCAGGTTAAATTCGAAGATGGGCTATATCGGACTATATCTTGATATAGCCCCCATATAGACGATCCGCCGATTTAGAGTCTTAGGCCCATAAAAGCCACATTTATTATCCGATTTTGCTGAAATTTGGGACAGTGAGTTGCGTTAGGCCCTTTGACGTTTTTCTTCAATTTGGCCCAGATTGGTCTAGATTTGGATAAAGCTGCCATATAGACCGATCCGCCGATCTTAGACCTATAAAAGCCACATTTATTATCCGATTTTGCTGAAATTTGGGACAGTGAGTTGTGTTAGGCCCTTCAAAATCTCTCTGCAATTTGGCTCAGATCGTTCCAGATTTGGATATAGCTGCCATATAGACAAATCTCTCGATTTAAGACTTTGTGCCCATAAAAGGCGCATTTATTGTCCGATGTCGCCAAAATTTGGGACAATGAGTTGTGTTAAGCCCCTTGACATACTTCTGTAATATGGTACTGATCAGTTTAGATTTGGATATAGCTGCCATATAGACCGATCTCTCGGTTTATCGTTTTGAGCCCATAAAAAGCGTATTTATTGTCCGATGTCGCCAAAATTTAGTGCAGTGAGTTAAGTAAAGCCCCTTAACATACTACTGCAATATCGCACAGATCGGTCCAGATTTGGATATAGCTGCCATATAGACCGATATCTCGGTTTTAGGTTTTGGGGCCATAAAAAACGCATTTATTGTCCGATGTCGTCGAAATTTGGGACAGTGCTTTGTGTTAGGCTCTTCGACATTATTCTGCAACTTGGGCCAAATCGCACCAGATTTGGATATAGCTGCCGTGTAGACCGATATCTCGATTAAAAGGCGCATTTATAATCCGAGTTCACTGAAATTTGACACAGTGACTTATATTAGGATTTTCGACGTCCATGTGGTATATGGTTCAGATCTGTTTATTTTTAGATATAGCTACTGTACTTATTACTATTTGGTCCAAATCGAAACATATTTTGATATAGCTGCTATGGGACATAAGGTATGAAATATTCATCGAATTTTGATGAAAGGTGGTTTACATATATACCCGAGGTGGTGGGTATCCAAAGTTCGGTTCGGTTTTTGTATTCTTTTTCATAATCTGGGCAATTTTTCTAGTTACTAACAAAAAAAGTTTAATTTTGCTTCACACTGTTATAGAACTGGCCAAGCTCTGCTACGTTTTTTCTTTTTCTTCTTCTTCTTCTCTAGATAATGCACTGCATATAACCCTGAACCAACACTGTTATCGTTACTCACCTTGTTGATCAAATACTGGAGTATTCCATTGGGGTGGTGTGGTCATAATACCGGCTAAATCCAAGTGATCCATTTTGTGTTGTGAGAATATTTAAAATGTGGCTTAAATTTAAAAAAAAAAATTTTTTTGCACTCGCCAAAACTAATACTTTAGGGAAATTCCTTAAATTTTTATATAATCCACAAAAAGGGCTTAGAGTGCATTCCAAACTGTGCTGCACTACACCTTCTTCGTTGAAATGCAAAAGGGGAAAGTCAATACCAATGTTTGATACTCAGAACTCTCTTTCTCCCGTTTAATACTGTAGACTGGACTGGATGTTATCTGTATTGCGTTATTGATTTCTTTCTCTTGAGTTTCGGCGTTTGTTCTTGCTGATATTTTGGGTTTTTCGTTGTTGTTTTTAATTGGCAAGTATTGAATTCCCATGGAGGTACTTTTGTTACTGGCTTTTGTTGTTGTTTTTCGTTTTTTATAACATTTATAAAACAATTTTATTATCTATGGTTTTATTTGCTTTCTTTATATATTTATTTTCTATTTTTTTTTTCTTTCTTTCTTTATTTTCAAGCACGCAGACTTGTGTTAGGGAAACTCTTTCGTTGTTACTCAGACAGTCGTTTGTTGGCTTTAGCGTTAGCGATTTTTTCAAGTTGAACTTCCAACGTTTCCCATTCATATAGTAAAAGAATTAAATATTCGTTGGTAAAAATGATATCTGCAAATAAATAAATAAAAAAAAGCACAAAATTAAACAACGATAAAAAACAAAATAAAGTTGAGTGAAAAGTGGTGAGTAAATTTTTTTTACGGCTTATTGTTTGACAACTTGTTAAATATCTCAAAAAAAAAAAAAAACAAAATAATAATAATAAAAAAAAAACAGTTGAAAGAGAAAAAAAGTTTCTTCATACACCATTTCACGGAAAAAAAAACTAAAAATAATTAAAAAAAAAGTTCGGCCGGGCCGAACTTTGGATACCCACCACCTCGGGTATATATGTAAACCACCATTCATCAAAATCCGGTGAAAATTGCATACCTTATGTCCCATAGCATTTACATCGAAATATGTTCCCAAGTCATTGTTCAATTGTGTATAACACAATATTGATCTTTTTAGTAGCTATATCTAAAAATAAACCAATCTGAGCCATATAGGACAAAAATGTCGAAAAGCCTAACATAAGTCAGGGTGTCAAATTTCAGTGAAATCGGAGCTAAAACCGAGATATCGGTCTATATGGCAGCTATATCCAAATGGGAACCGATTTAGGCCATATTACAGAAAGATGTTGAGGGGTCTAACACAATTCACTGTCCCAAATTTTGGCGAAATCGGACAATAAATGCGCCTTTTATTGGCCCAAAACCTTAAATCCAGAGATCGGTCTATATGGGAGCTATATCCAAATCTGAACCGATCTGGGCCAAATTGGTGAAGAATGTCGAAGGGCCTAACACAACTCACTTTCCCAAATTTCAGCAAAATCGGTTAAATGTGGCTTTTATGGGCCTAAGACCTTAATCAGCGGATCGGTCTATATGGGGGCTATATCAAGATATAGTCCGATATAGCCCGATATGTGCCATATTGCAGAAGTATATTGAGGGGTTTAATTTAACTCTCTGTCCCAAATTTCGACGACACCGCACAATAAATGCGCCTTTAATGGGCGCAAGACCTTAAATAGAGAGATGGGTCTATATGGCAGCTATATCCAAATCTGAACCGATCAAAGCCATATTGCAGAAAATTGTCGACTGACCTAACACAATACACTATCCCAAATTTTGGCAAAATCGGACAATAAATGAGCCTTTTATGGACGCAAAACCTTAAATCCAGAAATCGGTCTATATATATATATATACTATATCCAAATCTGAACCGATCTGCGCCATATTGCAGAAGTATATCGAGGGGTTTAACTTAACCCACTGTCCCAAATTTCAGTGAAATCGGACAATAAATGCGCCTTTTATGGGCCCAAAGCCTTAAATCGAGAGATCGATTTATATGGCAGCTATATCCAAATCTGGACCGATCTCAGCCAAATTGAAGAAGAATGGCAAAGAGCCTAACACAATCCACTGTCCAAAATTTCGGCGAAAGCAGAGAATAAATTAGCCGTTTATGGGCCTAAAACCTTATATCGAGAGATCGATATATATGACAGCTATATCCTTTCTCTTTTATGGGCCTAAGACCCTAAGTCGGCAGATCGGTCAATATGGGGGCTATATGAAGATATAGTCTGATATAGCCCATCCTCGAACGTAACCTGCTTGTGGACAAAAAAAAAACTCTGTGCAAAATTTAAGCTCAATATCTCAATTTTTAGAGACTGTAGCGTGATTTCAACAGATGATTTCCCTTAAGAAATTTCAACCAGAGCAATTTTTATTCCCTCCACCATAGGATGGGGGTATACTAATTTCGACATTCTGTTTGTGACTCCTCGAAATATTCGTCTCAGACCCCGTACAGTATATATATTCTTGATCGTCATGACATTTTATGTCGATCTAGCCATGCCCGTCCGTCTGTCCGTCCATCTGTCCGTCCGTCTGTCCGTCCATCTGTCCGTCCGTCTGTCCGTCCGTCTGTCCGTCCGTCTGTCCATCCGTCCGTCTGTCCTTCCGTCTGTCCATCCGTCCGTCTGTCTGTCGAAAGCACTAACTTTCGAAGGAATACAGCTAGCTGCTTGAAATTTTGCGCAAATACTTCCTATAGGTGTAGGTCGGTCGGGATTATAAATGGGCCATATCGGTCCTTGTTTTGATATAGCTTCCATAAATTGCATTAATATTTTGTCAAAATATGTCTACAATTTTAAAAAAATTCAGATTTTATTTCACCCTGGAAATGGTGTTGAAAACTTGCATACTCTTGGCTTTTCAGTCGCTCTCTATTAAATTTTTGTGCCTTACTTTCAATGTCAAAACGACTTTTTCGGTAATAAATTCCAGCCCAGCGATAAGAATTTCTCTCCAATTGTTGCTTGCTTGGTTGATTGGATGAAGGTGTCAACGACTTAGATAAGAGTGGTGCGAAAGCAGTAAAAATGACGTTAGATTGAACGCTCATATGAAAATTGTGCATTAATACCGCAAACAGGGACAAACTTAATGAGCTGAAGGGCAAAAAGGCCTTATACAAGGCCGTTAAAATGTATTATTTGCCTAGCGCGATAGGAATGGGATTGTGCTAAACTAGTCATTTAATTTTAAAGGCCACACAGTAGCGAACTGTAATTTTGTAAAATTTGTTTTGTTTGTTTTATATAAAACTAGCTGAACCGGGTCCGCTCCGCTGCGCCTTCTTTAACACTCTAATGTCTCTTTAGGGTGGGGCCACTTCGCCCTGAATATGGATATCGAATTCGTGCCACTGTAGGGGGTTAGGGAGTAGGGACACGTCCCATTACATGGACTTAATTTGGTTTGTCATATTCGTAATGTACTTCCAGAAAACCTTTCGTTTGAGTCCCCCGGCCCAGGCGGTCCGCTGGGTACTTAGACTCACATTTTAATAACACATTCGTATTCAATTCTCCAATACCTTTCATATGATACCCATATTGTTCTGATCGGTCCACTATTAATTTTAGTTGGTGTTTTTGTGGTAAGGGGATGGTGCGCCCCCCTTGCGATATCGAAAAATTATATACTCTATGTTTCCTTCCAGACCAGCTTCTACAATCTATGAAAATTTCGAGAATATTGGTTCCCACGTTTTTGAGTCTATACGGAACAAACAAACAAACCGATTCCCCCTATATAGTCGTGATTGAATGATATGCCCATTTGCGGGGTTTTGTGGGGTGGGGTGACCCCATATACTTCGACCTGATTTTCGATATCAGCTTCGTAATCTCCTCCCGAATACCTTTCATTTGATACCCATATGTCCATTTTTGACTTTGTGTGTTTTTTTAGGGTAACGGGGGAGGGTCCGCCCCCTTCCGATATCAACAAAGTATAAAGCCTTTTCCTCCTTCCTGACCATATTCATAATCTACTCCCGAATACCTTTCATTTGAGTCCCATATTGTCATGATCGTCTACTAAAGTAATCTTAAGGTGTTGAGCCTGCCTCCAGATACTTGCAACCAATTTACTAAGACCCCATAAGGTATATTTATTTTTGATTGTCATGACATTTTAAGTCGATCTAGCAATGTCGAAAGCACGCTTACTTTCGAAGGAGTAAAGCTAGGTGCTTGAAATTTTGCAAGAATATTCTTATTAGTGTAGGTCGCTTGGGATTGTAAATGGGCCATATCGGTCCATGTTTTGATATAGCTGCGATATAAACCTGTCTTGGATCTTGAATTCTTGAGTCACTAGAGGGCGCCATTTAGACTCACATTTTAATTCTTGGTTTTTAGAAAAATTTGTATTTGGAAATCTGGGCTGTGTCAAATTTCTAATGGATCTTACATAACCATGGAATTCTATATTCCCAAGGAATCTCACATGCCCAAAGATTCTTAGATTCCCAAGTACTCCAATTCCCAAGTAATCTCAGATTCCCAAGGAATATCAGATTCCCAAGGAATATCAGATTCCCAAGGAATATCAGATTCCCAAGGAATCTCAGATTCCCAAGGAATCTCAGATTCCTTAGAAATCCCAGATTCCCTAGGAATCTCAGATTCCTTAGGAATCTCAGATTCCTAAGGAATCTCAGATTCCTTAGGAATCTCAGATTCCTTAGGAATCTCAGATTCCCTAGGAATCCCAGATTCCCTAGGAATCCCAGATTCCCTAGGAATCCCAGATTCCCTAGGAATCCCAGATTCCCTAGGAATCCCAGATTCCCTAGGAATCCCAGATTCCCTAGGAATCCCAGATTCACTAGGAATCCCAGATTCCCTAGGAATCCCAGATTCCCTAGGAATCCCAGATTTCCTAGGAATCCCAGATTCCCTAGGAATCCCAAATTCCCTAGGAATCCCAGATTCCATAGGAATACCAGATTCCCTAGGAATCCCCGATTCCCTAGGAATGCCAGATTCCCTAGGAATGCCAGATTCCCTAGGAATGCCAGATTCCCTAGGAATGCCAGATTCCCTTGGAATCCCAGATTCCCTTGGAATCCCAGATTCTCTTGGAATCCCAGATTCCCTTGGAATCCCAGATTCCCTTGGAATCCCAGATTCCCTTGGAATCCCAGATTCCCTTGGAATCCCAGATTCCCTTGGAATCCCAGATTCCCTTGGAATCCCAGATTCCCTTGGAATCCCAGATTCCCTTGGAATCCCAGATTCCCTTGGAATCCCAGATTCCCTTGGAATCCCAGATTCCCTTGGAATCCCAGATTCCCTTGGAATCCCAGATTCCCTTGGAATCCCAGATTCCCTTGGAATCCCAGATTCCCTTGGAATCCCAGATTCCCTTGGAATCCCAGATTCCCTTGGAATCCCAGATTCCCTTGGAATCCCAGATTCCCTTGGAATCCCAGATTCCCTTGGAATCCCAGATTCCCTTGGAATCCCAGATTCCCATGGAATCTCAGATTCCCTTGGAATCCCAGATTCCCTTGGAATCCCAGATTCTCTTCGAATCCCAGATTCCTTAGGAATCCCAAATTCCCTAGGAATCCCAGATTCCCTAGGATACCCAGATTCCCTAGGAATCCCAGATTCCCTAGGAATCCCAGATTCCCTAGGAATCCCAGATTCCCTAGGAATCCCAGATTCCCTAGGAATCCCAGATTCCCTAGGAATCCCAGATTCCCTAGGAATCCCAGATTCCCTAGGAATCCCAGATTCCCTAGGAATCCCAGATTCCCTAGGAATCCCAGATTCCCTAGGAATCCCAGATTCCCTAGGAATCCCAGATTCCCTAGGAATCCCAGATTCCCTAGGAATCCCAGATTCCCTAGGAATCCCAGATTCCATAGGAAACCCAGATTCCCTAGGAATCCCAGATTCCCTAGGAATCCCAGATTCCCAAGGAATCTCAGATTCCCAAGGAATCTCAGAATCCCAAGCATACTCAGATTCCCAAGAAATAAGATCCCAGATTCTCTAGGAATCCCAGATTCCCTAGATTCCCTAGGAATCCCAGATTCCCTAGGAATACCAAATTCCCTAGGAATTCCAGATTCCCTAGGAATACCTGATTCCCTAGGTACACCAGATTCCCTAAGAATCATAGATACCCAAGGTATCGCGGATTCCAAGGCATTCCAGATTCTCAAGTAATCCCAAATTCCCTAGGAATCCCAGATTCCCATTGAATCCCAGACTACAAAAGAATACCAAATTCCCAAAGCATCCAATATTCTCAAAGATTCCGTATTCCCAAATTTTCCAGGAATCCCAGGTTACCAAGGAACCCAAGAATCCCAGATTCCCTACGAATCCCAGCTTCCCTAGGAATCCCAGATTCTCTAGGAATCCCAGATTCCCTAGGATTCCCACATTCTCTAGGAATCCCAGATTCCCTGGGAATCCCAGATTCCCTGGGAATCCCAGATTCCCTGGGAATCCCAGATTCCCATTGAATCCCAGATTCCCATTGAATCCCAGATTCCCTGGGAATCCCAGATTCCCTGGGAATCCCAGATTCCCTAGGTATACCAGATTCCCTAGGAATCCCAGATTCCCTAGGAATACCACAATCCCTAGGAATCCCAGATTCCCTAGGAATCCCAGAATCCCTAGGAATTCCAGATTCCCTAGGAATCCCAGATTCCCTAGGAATCCCAGATTCCCTAGGAATCCCAGATTCCCTAGGAATCCCAGATTCCCTAGGAATCCCAGATTCCCTTGGAATCCCAGATTCCCTAGGAATCCCAGATTCCCTAGGAATCCCAGATTCCCTAGGAATCCCAGATTCCCTAGGAATCCCAGATTCCCTAGGAAGCCAGATTCCCTAGGAATCCCAGATTCCCTAGGAATCCCAGATTCCCTAGGAATCCCAGATTCCCTAGGAATCCCAGATTCCCTAGGAATCCCAGATTCCCTAGGAATCCCAGATTCCCTAGGAATCCCAGATTCCCTAGGAATCCCAGATTCCCCAGGAATCCCAGATTCCCTAGGAATCCCAGATTCCCTAGGAATCCCAGATTCCCTAGGAATCCCAGATTCCCTAGGAATCCCAGATTCCCTAGGAATCCCAGATTCCCTAGGAATCCCAGATTCCCTAGGAATCCCAGATTCCCTAGGAATCCCAGATTCCCTAGGAATCCCAGATTCCCTAGGAATCCCAGATTCCCTAGGAATCCCAGATTCCTTAGGAATCCCAGATTCCTTAGGAATCCCAGATTCCTAAAGAATCCCAGATTCCTAAGGAATCCCAGATTCCCTAGGAATCCCAGATTTCCTAGGAATCCCAGATTCCCTAGGAATCTCAGATTCCCTAGGAATCCCAAATTCCCTAGGAATACCAGATTCCCTAGGATTCCCAGACTACCAAGAAATCACAGATTCCCTAGGAATCCCAGATTCCCTAGGAATCCCAGATTCCCTAGGAATCCCAGATTCCCTAGGAATCCCAGATTCCCTAGGAATCCCAGATTCCCTGGGAATCCCAGATTCCCTGGGAATCCCAGATTCCCTAGGAATCCCAGATTCCCTAGGAATCCCAGATTCCTAAGGACTCACAGATTCCTATAGAATCCCACATTAAAAAAAATTCCTGATTACAAAAGGCTGACTGTTTTCTAAGGAAGCCCAAATTCCAATGAAATCCCATAAGCAATCCCACATTTTTCGTCAAATTCACTTGGAAACTTGATTTCATAGAAAAATTTATCAATCAAAAGTTTTGGCGCCCCATATACAAACAGCTTTCCAAATTCTATAATTTTACGATTTTTTTTCTTCAACAAATTTCATGATTTTTTTTTAATTGCATCATTTTGTGTAGCATTGTTTTTCTCAGTTTAGCCATTCTCATCTCCCACCATTCAAAAGCTCATTCTTGCTTGTCCATCATGATGGACCAGACAAGAATCGCGCAAAACAAAAAAATTCACCACAAATCGTTTTTCATTTTCAATGCCAAACAATGTCCAGATTCAAAACAAAATGTATGGAAATAAACAAAAAAAAATATAAAGATTTTATTTCGATTATTTGCTTTTTCTGTGATTGTTTTTGGTATATTAAACGTATGTATTACCAAATGGGAGAGAAACCATACAATTTTATAGACATTTTAATATATGCCTGTACGTACCGAGCCATTGTATATTGCTTAATAAAATGTATTTTTAATTTTAATGAAAACACAATGAACGGCACAACATAGGTCTGCGTCGAGCGTTAATTACCACGGTCTATATGGACGAAAACGTTGTGGAAAAAATTTCAAAATGATGTGGAGAAATGTAAACTTAAGGCTGAAAAAAATCTTTTTCTAAAAATTTGTAAATCTAAGCGCGGAAGTCCAGAGATTTAAAAGAATTTCAGAAAAATTAAATTTTGAAAAAAATGTAAAAGTTAAAATTTTGAAAAAAAAAATCCAAAAAATTAAATTGTGACAAAAATTTCTGTAAAACAAAAAAGTGCAAATTTCTTTAAAATTGCATATGTATTTAAATTTATTTTTTATTTACACTTCCATCCAAAGTCTAGTTTTACAAAATCTTCCTCTAAAGTGTTGCCTTCTTTAGATAATAATTCATAATTTTCAAAAGCTATTCACCTTTGTACCCAGCAGTCTTTGTAAAACAGCATCAACTCTTTTCATTTCTTTAGCTTCAAATTCGAACGATTCTTTGTTCAACTCATCCCAGAAATACTCTGAACTTTCTATGGTTTACCTACCCTGCAGCCCCTCATGATGTGTGTCTTTCTCCTCCTTACTTAAGGTGAAGAAGTAAAAACATGCCATTAGACATGAAAAATAAAAGAACAGATGGCCCACTAATTTTGTACAATTAGCCTACAATTCAATGTTCAATTTTGGGGAAAAGCCACACACAAGCGCACACATACACATGGCGCACATAAACAAAAATTTGCCAAAAAATTTCCGCATATAGGGAGAACAAAAAACTCCAAACGTTTGGCTATGGCATTCGGCGGCATGCGGTCAATTCTTAAGAGAAAAACTAAAACACCAGGAAAAGCCCCCAACGTCAGAGGTGCTCTTTTAAAAGCCACACAAACCAAAAATGAAAACCACACCTTTTCTTTGCTTAGTTTTAAAATCGCAATAGCTTGAATTTTTTTCGGACTTGTTCATCATTGCCGGCGTCTGCCGCATTTACGCGATCAACTCACCGAAGATCCAAGGGAATGGGGAGGCCATGTTTTCGCTTTGGTTTTTTAGTTGAAGAAGGGAAATGTTTTGAGTCTATTTTTAAGATTTGACCGAAAAATGACGCATTTCGCATGGCATACACATCAAGCCAAACACCCCAAAGGCAGGCGGTAGCGACTAAACGAACCGCCACTCAAAATGTTAATTTATTTTTATCAAAAATAAAAAATGAAAAAAAAAAGAAATCATCAAAAAAATCAAATAAAAAACCTCTACATTCCGAAATACTGTCAAATGTTAGGTGATGGTGGATTTTGAATTATTTTATCACAAGTTTTGTTTCTTTGTGGTTTTTTTTTTGGTGCCTCAATGCATTTATTTTTAAGTTTTGTTTTATTTTTACATTCAAAATGTTTGTGGGTTTGAGTATAAAATTTATTGGTTTCATGCCTTGTGAAAATATGTTAACAAATTGTCAGACACTCACCCAATGGCATGGCAATAGAAATGTCTCTCCAATCTTTAATCTCTATATCAACTTTTTTGCAAATCACTGTATGAGTTGTCAAATATATGAGGGCTGCTCAGAAAGTGAAAGGAAATTAAACAAAATAGCAGCAAATATTAAGCCTATAACACAAATCCCAACCCAGATTCCAAAGGCATTCCAGATTCCATAGCCATCCCAGATTCCAAAGGCATCCCAGATTCCCTAGGAATCCCAGATTTCAAAGGCATCCCTGATTCCAAAGAAATCCCAGATTCCCTAGGAATCTCAGATTTCAAAAGCATCCCAGATTCCAAAGGCATCCCAGATTCCAAAGAAATCCCAGGTTCTAAAGGACTCCCAGATTCCAAAGGAATCCCAGATTCCAAAGGAATCCCAGATTCCCTAGGAATCCCAGATTCCCTAGGAATCCCAGATTCCCTAGGAATCCCCGATTCCCTAGGAATCCCAGTTTCCAAAGGAATCACAGATTCCAAAAGAACCCAGGATTCCAAAAGAATCCAAGATTCCAAAGGAATCCAAGAATCCAAAGGATTCCAAGATTCCAAAGGAATCCAAGATTCCAAAGAAATCCAAGATTCCAAAGGAATCCAAGATTCCAAAGGAATCCAAGATTCCAGAGGAATCCAAGATTCGAAAGGAATCCAAGATTCGAAAGGAATCCAAGATTCGAAAGGAATCCAAGAATCCAAAAGAATCCAAGATTCCAAAGAAATCCAAGATTCCAAAGGAATCCAAAATTCGAAAGGAATCCAAGATTCGAAAGGAATCCAAGATTCGAAAGGAATCCAAGATTCGAAAGGAATCCAAGATTCCAAAGGAATCACAGACTCCAAAGCAATCATAGATTCCAAAGGAATCACAGATTCCAAAGGAATCACATATTCCCTAGGAATCACAGATTACCTAGGAATCACAGATTCCCTAGGAATCACAGATTCCCTAGGAATCACAGATTCCAAAGGAATCACAGATTCCAAAGGAATCACATATTCCCTAGGAATCACAGATTACCTAGGAATCACAGATTACCTAGGAATCACAGATTACCTAGGAATCACAGATTCCCTAGGAATCTCAGATTCCCTAGGAATCACAGATTCCCTAGGAATCACAGATTCCCTAGGAATCACAGATTCCCTAGGAATCACAGATTCCCTAGGAATCACAGATTCCCTAGAAATCACAGATTCACTAGGAATCACAGATTCCCTAGGTATCACAGATTCCCTAGGAATCAAAAATCCCCCTAGGAATCACAGATTCCCTAGGAATCACAGATTCCCTAGGAATCACAGATTCCCTAGGAATCACAGATTCCCTAGGAATCACAGATTCCCTAGGAATCACAGATTCCCTAGGAATCACAGATTCCCTAGGAATCACAGATTCCCTAGGAATCACAGATTTCCTAGGAATCACAGATTCCATAACAATCACAGATTCCATAGGAATCACAGATTCCATAGGAATCACAGATTCGCGAGGAATCACAGATTCCCTAAAAATCGCAGATTCCCTAGTAATCGCAGGAAGGTGTTCGACCTCTATCTGCGATTTTTAGGGAATCTGTGATGGGTTCTGCTATGGGTTCTGCAAAAAATTTGGAATCTGCGATTACTTTGGGATCTCGTGTTTCATTGGAAGCTAGAATTCCTTTATATTCCAAGTACAATTCCTACCAAAGCTGTGGGAACTATATGCACTATCCTCTTTCTTGACTAGCTGCCTGTTTATCTAAGCCATATATCAGCCTGTCAGTTAGACTAACATATATTACGTTCATTAAAACAAAACATTTCTATTAGAAATAAATTGCCTCCTTTACCCCTCGCTAATGTTAGGCATTTTAAAATGTTACTACATACTGCTAGTCTTCCATTCGAAATGTACACATTGTTTTTGGCCCATGTGAACAGTCGCACTCATCGAAGTAAATAATTAAATAAATAAACATGAACACGTACACGTTCACGAATAACAAATAAAGACATTGATTAGAGAAATAACAGTATCGAAAAGTTTAAACAATTTTTGCGGTCTAGTGAAAATTTTGTTAATTTAAAAACAAAAACTAAAATTTTATGCAAATAGACGTTTTTAAGCCAAACAACTAAATACAACTCAGACAAAAAAAAAACTTTTAATGGAGAATTGTTTATTGTTTTTATTTTTCGGTTTTGTTCTGGCGAATGTGTTATTCTGGTGTGGTAATTATTTAAAAATAACGCAAAAGATTTTCTGGAGCCACGACAGAACTTATGATATGGCATTCAGTGGCACTCAATGTTTTCCGCTGTATTTTTTTTACCAAATTTTGTTAAAACTGTTAAAAAACAAAAAAATGTTTAGACGATAAAACAGATCTAGCAGATCTATACTTGATAAAGTTTAAATGTAGACTGACTCTCCCAAGTAATCCCTCATGTTAAAGCTGAGTTCCTAAGTTGCGAGCAAGTGTTGATCTAGAGGTCGAACACCTTCCTGCGATTACTAGGGAATCTGCGATTTTTAGGGAATCTGTGATGGGTTCTGCTATGGGTTCTGCAAAAAATTACCAAAGGAATTGCAGATTCCAAAGGAATCGCATAATCCAAAGGAATCGCAGATTCCAACGGTATCGCAGATTCCAAAGGAATCAAAGATTCCAAAGGAATCAC
Source organism: Stomoxys calcitrans (assembly GCF_963082655.1). Classification (NCBI taxonomy): domain Eukaryota; kingdom Metazoa; phylum Arthropoda; class Insecta; order Diptera; family Muscidae; genus Stomoxys; species Stomoxys calcitrans. The sequence goes on along the minus strand of NC_081554.1, from coordinate 180,210,213 downwards.
AGGATCTAAAGGAATCGCAGATACCAAAGGAATTGCAGATTCCAAAGGAATCGCATAATCCAAAGGAATCGCAGATTCCAAAGGAATCGCAGATTCCAAAGGAATCGCAGATTCCAAAGGAATCGCAGATTCCAAAGGTATCACAGATTCCAAAGGAATCAAAGATTTCAAAGGATTCACAGACTCTAAAGGAAATGCAGATTCCAAAGGAATCACAGATTCCAAAGGAATCACAGATTCCAAAGGAATCACAGATTCCAAAGGAATCACAGATTCCAAAGGAATCACAGATTCCAAAGGAATCACAGATTCCAAAGGAATCACAGATTCCAACGGAATCACAGATTCCAACGGAATCACAGATTCCAACGGAATCACAGATTCCAAAGGAATCAAAGATTTCAAAGGAACCACAGATTCCAAAGGAATCACAGATTCCAAAGGAAACACAGATTCCAAAGGAATCACAGTTTCCAAATGAATAACAGATTCCAAATGAATTACAGATTTCACAAGAATCGCAGATTCCAAAGGAATCACAGATTCCAAGGGAATCACAGATTCCAAAGGAATCACAGATTCCAAAGGAATCACAGATTCCAAAGGAATCACAGATTCCAAAGGAATCACAGATTCCAAAGGAATCACAGATTCCAAAGGAATCACAGATTCCAAAGGAATCACAGATTCCAAAGGAATCACAGATTCCAAAGGAATCACAGATTCCAAAGGAATCACAGATTCCAAAGGAATTACAGATTCCAAAGGAATCACAGTTTCCAAATGAATAACAGATTCCAAATGAATTACAGATTCCAAAAGAATTCCAACTTCCAATCGCAGATTCCAAAGGAACCACGGATTTCCAAGGGATCCTAGATAACCGAGGAATTCAAGATTCTCAACGAATCACAGATTCTCAAGGAAACTAAAACATTCTCAGATTACTAAGGAAACTAAGACTTTTAAGGAATCTCAGACTCCCAGATTCCTAAGAAATCCTATATTGCCAAGGAACGCGAGTTTCCCAAACGAATACGAAGGAATTACAGATTCAAAAGGAACCCCAGATTTCCGAGGAATCCAAAAAGAATTTCAGTTATCCAACGAGAAAAGATTTTACAGGAATCCCAGATCCCATAGGAATCAAAGATTCCATAGGAACCCCAGATTCCATAGGAATACCAGATTCCATAGGAATACCAGATTCCATAGGAATACCAGATTTCATAGGAATACCAGATTCCATAGGAATACCAGATTCCATAGGAATACCAGATTCCTTAGGAATCCCAATTTAAATAGGAATCCCAGATCACATATGTATCCTAGATTTCATATGTATTCCAGATCCAAAAAATCGAGGATTCCCAAGGAATCCCAGATTTCCAAGGAATCATAAGGATTCTCAGGTGCCCAAGAAAAACCAGATTTCAGAGGAATCCTAGATTGCATAGGAATCCTAGATTCTATAGGAATCCTAGATTCCATAGGAATCCTAGATTCCATAGGAATCCTAGATTCCATAGGAATCCTAGATTCCATAGGAATTCTAGATTCCATAGGAATTCTAGATTCCATAGGAATCCTAGATTCCATAGGAATCCTAGATTCCATAGGAATCCTAGATTCCATAGGAATCCTAGATTCCCAAGGAATGCAATATTCCCAAGAAATCCAGATTCTTAAGGAATATCAGATTCTTAAGAAATCTCAGATTACTAAGGAAGGTATAACATATCATTTCACAGATCCCCAAGGGATTTCAGACCCCCAAGGCATCACAGATCCCCAAGGGATCACAAATTCCCAAGGGATCACAGATCTCCAAGGGATCACAGATCCCCAAGAGATCACAGATCCCCAAGAGATTACAGATCCCTAAGGTATCATAGATCACCAAGGGACTACAGATCCCGAAGGGATCACAGATCTCCAAGGGATCACAGATCCCCAAGGTATAACATACCATTTCCAAATTTGATCAAGGCAATTGGTTTCTCCTTAGCCCTTGCTACATTCTCTTTCTTCCCACTTTATCCCACGACAGATACCACAAGCCATTGTAAACATCTTATCTGCCGCTGGTGGCGATAATGGTAACATTGGTAATTAAAGTGGGTTATTGTAAAAATATACTCTGATGTTCTATGGAAAAAATCCATATAAATTGATAAGAATATAGAAGTAAATAACAATAATAGCAACAACAACAACAAAGAGCATTACGTAGAAAAAAAAATAACGTAATAGATGCCAATGATGATAAAAGTGATATTGAGGCATAGTTTCTTGAAGGTTTTGGTTCAGGGATTTTCATGAAATGGTAAAATATCCCATTTTAGATTGCGAATATATTTATCCACCTGAGTTCAAATCCAAACGTGAACATCAGAACATCTTTTCTGCGGTTGTTTTCCCCATACCAATGCAATTTATATTTGTGAGATACCTTGCCATGTTGAAACTTCTCTCTCTTTCTGCTTTAGTTGCCAATGTTTGCCCGCCATATTTAAGATACAGAATTTTGTTTATTAAAATCATAATTCAAAATAAAATTGTTAGAATTCCCAGAATGTAGGCCTTATGATTCATGACCCATTTATTTATTAAGTCATATGCACATAAAAATCATGGCCATTGTTTAACTAAATTAATTGGAATAGAGATTGCAATCTAATTAGAAGTGAAAATTTTATTGTACTTTGTGGAATGAAAAAAATTTTTGTTGAGTTTTGACAATATACAGTACTATAAAAAATTAACATCTAGGGTTAGTTTAAAAGGTTCGAATTTTTTACTATTTGTTTTATTCTATCCCACTGTGCGCCGCTAATCCTGGCACTAAGAAGACATGAGCACAGACAACGGAGGACATGTTGAAGCTTTTGAAGAAAACGGATTTTCCACAGGATACAACGGGACTCACTGAGACACCGGAATCTTGGAATAATGGGATTGATCATGGGTTTATTATAACGGAATTTATGGTCAAGGAAGCCTTGAGGAGCTTCAAACCATTTAAGTCACCCGGACCAGATGGAATATTTACGGTGTTACTATAAAAGGAGGCCGACTATCTGGCGCCTCATCTGGCCACTATTTCTGCTACGCAGACCATGTTATAAATCTTCTAAGAGGTAAGGATCCGAATCAGCTATGCAGAAGGGCCGAACAGGTCTTACAAATGACATACAACTGGGCTAGACCTACGGGTCTCAATGTTAACCCAGAGAAGACAAAAATCTACCTGTTCACGAGGAAGACGAAGGTGGGCCAATTTGGCGCACGACGTTTCCTCAATAGAGCCATTTCTATGTCTGACAACGTGAAATACTTAGGAGTGATCTTGAACAGGAAACTGAATTGGAAGTGTCACGTTTAGGAGCGTACTCAGAAGATGTTGAGCACGATGTGTGACGGGCCATAGGACCGAAATGGTGCTGGAATCCGAGGAAAGTCCCCTGGCTCTGCAGTAGCGTGATTAGACTGGACTAAACCTAGGGGTCTCAATGTTAACCCAGAGAAGACTAAAATCTGCCAGTTCACGAGGAAAACGAAGGTGGGCCAATTTGACGCACCACGTTTCCTACATAGAACGATTTCGATATCTGACAAGGTCAAAAACTTAGATCACTCTTGGACAGGAAATTAAATTGGAAGTGTCACATTCAGGGGCTTACTGAAAAGGCTTACAGATGCTGGGCATGTGTGACGGGCCATAGGCTCGAAATGGTGCTTGAATCCGAGGATAGTCCTCTGGCTATGCAGAAGCGTGATTAGACCAATACTTTCTTATGCCTCAGTAGTTTGGTGACTTGTGATGGAGAAAAAGTCCAACGACAGCAGGTTCAGATTACATGTGCCATAGGCGGAGCGATGAGGACGGATATCCGACCCAAACTACATATCCGGCCCATAGGCTCATAGATTAAGTTTGAGACAGCCACTGCGGCTAAGGCGATGGGAGAAAGGATAGAGTATAGCAGCAGGCCATACCATAGCGGTATGATCGAGACGAAAGGAAACCTGGATGGAATAGAAGAGGTTTCCTATCGAAGACAGTACTGCCAGAGGCACAGTCTTGGAACTCAGGTATTGCCATCTGGAAAACCATGCTTCACAGATGGATCAATATATTGTTAATGGCTATATTCCAAAGTAGAGGATACAGTACACCTCATTGAGTTGATCCTTTGCTGACCCTTCTTTTTAAATACACAGATCCCAAACCTACCGTAATGCATCTTCTACTAAGTAAATTATTAAGTCTTGATGTTTGGGAACTCCAACTCCTTCGTGATTGACGTCAGTTTTACTTTATTGAAAGCACCTACAATGTCAACAAATGCTTCCATTGTATATTCCTTGACACCGAGAGAACCCTCTATATAGTCGACTAGGTCGTGAAGAGCTGTTTCAGTGGATTTGCCATTACTATATGCATGCTGCTGCCCAGACAGGCGATCTCTAGGGATCTTTGCCCTAAGGTAAGTTTCTTTCAACCTCTTAAGAACCTTCAGCATAAAGGATGATACAGTAATAGGGCGAAAGTTTTCTTGCTTTCGGAATGAAAATGACCTTCGTGTCCCTCCATCCCAGAGGTATGTATGACATGGTGATACAAGCCGAGTATATCTCCCTAAGCAGAGGAACTAGTCAATGTGTCTATCAGACACAGCTTGTAACTCAACCTGACGACTTAAAGGAGTCGAAGCTCCTTATCGCCCAAAGGATTTTCGGCTCAGACACAATTTTCCTAATAACCTCCGACGAATGCATATCAGTGACAACCTCTTCTGACGCCACGTTGTCTGTTGGAAAATTTCCCGGGAAATGTGTAGTAGTTTTAGTGTTTCCTCACTAGACATTGTCCATACATTCTCTGGCTGGCTGCTACTGAATCTTCAGTGCTTAGCGACGGAAGAAGAAAAACATTTAGACAACTATTTGAAAGAATACAGGCTCTATGTCTCCCATTCCCCGAACCGTTGAGTATTTTAAAGCCCGGAATTCTTAGTCAACGAACCATTCCCTCACACAACCATGGTTCCTGGATGAAAACCACATTAAATCCCCCTGCCATCAGGAGGACCATTAGTGCCGCCGAAGAAGCCTTACAAGTGTGGAAATATATTGGGTTGCCCAAAAAGTAACTGCGGATTTTTCATATAGTCGGCGTTGAAAAATTTTTTCAACGGCTTGTGACTCTGTAATTGCATTCTTTCCTCTGTCAGTTATCAGCTGTTACTTTTAGTTTGCTTTAGAAAAAAAGTGTAAAAAATGTATATTTGATTAAAGTTCATTCTAAGTTTTATTAAAAATGCATTTACTTTCTTTTAAAAAATCCGCAATTACTTTTTGGGCAACCCAATATTTACAGAAACCGGACCATAGTCAGGATTCAGAACTTCCACCACTGTTGAGTTAGCCTCGCCTTCTGATTCCGCCAGGAGTTCTTCCTCACAAGATTCGTCATGATGAGCTTCCGTGCGCATCCAGGGCCAGGTGAGAAAGCAGTGGAACCACTCTTCCTCAGGACACTGGACACTTGCGGTGGACGATTCCTCCATAGATGCTTCACAAGCTGCTGCTGTCGAAGTAATTTTTGAGTTCCGTCCTTCTCCGCTGGCGTACACCTAAGACACAGTCCAACTGGATGAACCATCAACACAGGGCTTGCCGGGTCCTGTTTCAATGCCTTCCCCTTCTGTTGCGACCTCCTCAGACAAGTGTTCAGCAACCACTGCAGAGTCGTCTCCTGATACCCCAGCATTAATATGGTCTGTCCATGCTAAGGTACTGTTGAATGTCACCCCCAAGTTCTTGGCACGAGCCACGATCTCCAATCTCTGATTAGCCACAACAACAACAGAGTCGCAAGTGTAACGTGAAACCCTTTTCCTAATAACCATGCACTTGGACTTTAGGGGATTAAGGCACAAACCATTAGCATTAGCCCATTCATAAATCCGAGACAGGTCATAGTTCAGCATCCCGACATGGTCTTCTAGATATTCCTTAGGATTACTTATATAGACCTGCACAACATCCACATACATGTGGGACTTTCAAAATGAGAGCTGGTATGGCAGGTCGTTGCTGTATAAAGAAAATAGAATATGACCCAGAATTGATCCCTGGGGTATTCCTCGAATAACAGGCAAAGGACTAGAAAAAACTGACTTCGAAACCACGGATTAGGTACGATTGGAGAGATATGACATAATTAAGCGAACAGACGAAGACGAGAAAAGAAACTGGTGTTTTAATTTCGCCGCCAACATATTGTGATCGACTATATCGAATGCTTTTGAATCGTCGACGTGAACAAGAAGGTTCAATTCGTCATTCTCCAAGTTATTTCTAATATCCTCTACGACATCTGCTAGAGCACTTATACAGCTACGTGAAGATATAAGGGGATCTGTGACCGATGCCAAAGTCTTGAATGGCCTTCCAAATCTTCTTCGAACCGATCGCACAGGTGATACGTCTGATGTAGTAGTTGACTTTGGAGGATTTTATCAACTTATTGACAAGTGCACTGTTGGAGCGATATTTCTCTCGTAGGTACGACGTCCTAAAAGTCCATCTTCGGAATGCAGTGTTTCGGGTCTCAATTGCAACTCGAAAAACCAACTCAATCTGCTGAAAACCAAGGTTTAGTCCTTGGCAAATTCGTCTCATTCCGACCAGGAGCATAAGATCCTGGATAGCACACACATTTCAAGATAAAAAGTTCACCTGATCGTCTACCGGTTCCATATGATACAATAAACTCCAATCGATATCAGAAATTAAAGAAGGCCAGGCTTTGTGGTCCAGACTACTGAAATCTCTAAGAATTTCGAAGCTGTAGGACAGAAAAATTCAATCATGTTTAGAGAAGCACAATGCGAAGAGTTGGTCATACAAGGAAACATTTGAAATCTCACTGACAAAGAACAAATCAGGAAGGATGCCGGAACTGGACGAAAAATGAGTCGGCATGGATGTGTTGGTCGGTAATAAGCCCAATGAAGACATCTGCATGGAGAGACCTGTGTTCAAAAGGATGTTAGAATTAAAATCACCTGCTATAATGACAACCGAGTAGGTAATAGTGAGATGTTCCACTACTTCCATGAATGGTCTCATGTCAATGTTGTTGTTTGGCCTATAGACACAACCAAGTAACAGCTTCCTTTCCACAGCAGACATTTCGATGAACGGATATTCAATGCTATCATCACCTTTCGATCAGGCACACATGCGAGTCCTTACATTGCTGCGAGCATAAATCGCTGTGCCGCCTCCTCTGATAGTATGCTGTGCCGCCTCCTCTGATAGTAGGTAATAGTGAGGTGTTCCACTATTCCATGAATGGTCCCATGTCAAAGTTGTTGTTTGGCCTATAGACACAGCCAAGTAAAAGCTTCCTTTCCACAGCAGATATTTTGATGAACACATATTCAATGCTATCATCACCTTTCGATCAGGCACACATGCGAGTCCTTACATTGCTGCGATCATAAATCGCTGTGCCGCCTCCTCTGATAGTATGCAACTCCTTCAGACTAATTGAGGTCTACGCCGGAGTTTAGTACGAATACTGCATATCTCCAGTCACCATCAGCCTCATCCAATCTACCAATCTTCCAGTTAGTTGTTGAAAGATTGGGATTACATTCCCTTAGTCTTTCAAATGTGGATTCAGGATCTGAGGGAATCCTTGGTATCCAAGCATGCGCCATTGGTGGAGAAGGAATATCTTCCTTCTTGACTAAATCCAGTGCTGCTTCTGGCCAGATCTCTCTAATCTTTTTTAGGACGCCACTATACATTTCAATTGTCAGAAACAGGAGTAGACCCAGAAAATTCTGCAAGAACATCGGAGTATACTGATGACAGTCCGTGGACTATTCCACTCCAATTATTCCTAGGTATGCAGTCCTGCAATCTTCTTTCTTGTCGACAACTGCCATCACCAAACTGTCCATAGCGACATTAGCAAAGGTTCTTGGACCCATCTTACTGTTGTTCGCCCTAGTTCTTTTAGGCATGGGATGCCCTCCAGGTGACCGCAGCCTTTTGGCTGACTGCGGTGCATTTTCCGAATCTATACGTGTAGTCATTGGGGTAGCCTGTGCAGCGAATTCCCCAGCCCAATTTAGGGAGTCACTCTCCCTAGTAGTGAGAGTCTTAGGAGGCCACCGTAGCGCAAAGGTAAGCATATCCGTTTATGGTGCCGAACGGCTGGGTTCGAATTCTGGCGAGACCATCAGAAAAAATTTTCAGCGGTGGTTTTCCCCTTCTAATGCTGGCGACATTTGTGAGGTACTATGCCATGTAAAACTTCTCTCCAAAGAGGTATCGCACTGCCGCACGAATTAGATAACCTGATTAATTATGTTTATTAAAAAAAAACAATTGTTTTTTTTTTCTTTCTTTCTTTTATTTATTCGTCGACTTGCGACTAAGAGGATGGAACTAAGACTGACTTTTACATTTTTAATTTACTTATTCTACAGGTATTATTTGTTAATTAATTATTGCAGTGTTAGCATAAGTTTATTTTAAATGAAATTTGATTAACACACTTTTGTAAATAATTGTATACTCAGCTCCAGACAGTTTTAACTGGAAAAATAAAATAAAGTCAAACTAAAGAATGTCAAATTCACTTATGCTTACAGTGCAATAATTGTACACGTTTTATTGGTTAATTGTTTCCAAGAACTTATCAATTTTATCAGGGGTAGTATGATTATACGTAACTACTCCCCCCTTTAGACTAGAATTCTCCTGAATTCTTTTATTTAATTTTACAGTTATATATTTATGTTTTGTTATGATTATGAAAATTAAAATAATTATTACAATTACTATAGAAATATTACATACATATGTTATTTTAGTGTGGTATTTTAATTTTCCGATATTTCTTACATTGTATTGATGTTCTTTTTCAATTTGTTCGAACGATATCTTATGTTTAAAATTTTGAGTTTTGTTTGTATTTTCAATTATTTGTCTTTCTTTTGTAATTTCTGCAATATTTGAAAAATAATAATCTTTTATCCTAACTGAACAATTATTAAAATTAATTAAATAATTTCCATTTAACAAAATTTTTTCAAAGTTACAAGTTTGATTTACAGTCGTGTTTATTGCATTTTTAATTATAATTGTGTCTATATCTAACTGTATAATTTCAAAGTCTTTATTTTTTATCAATTGACAATTATTCTTTATTAAACAATGATGACTTAACTTTAAATCTTTTAAATGTTTATTCTCTTCAAATTTATAAGTTTTATTTTGAAATTCAAAAAATCTTTCCATATTAGATTCTATTTCATTATTTTCATTATCTGGTATTGGTACAATAAATCTTAATTTTACTGTTATAAATTGTTTAGGTATTTTTATTCCAAACACAAGATAAGAGTTGTTAAGAAATGTTGTTCCAAACTGAATATATTTAAGTTTGTTATAATCTATTTCATATTTTCTTATTTCTCTACTTGTTAAAATACTTGGGTGTACAATCCCGTATTTTGCAGAAATTACATTGTCTTGCAAATGCTCTATCTTATTCTTAATTAATTGTATATTAGTCAATTGTTCTAAGTATAAACTTTTATTATTTTCTTCCTCTAAAAATTTGTTTATAGAGTTTAATTCTTGTTCTATTTTCTTTCTATCATTCTTAATTACCATCTTTAAATGACTTAAAGTTATATTGAAATAATCATTAATTACAATCTGTTGATTATTATTTTCCTTAATTTCATTAATATTAAGAAGATGTTCTTGTATGTTCCGTCTGTCTTCATCGTCCATCGTCCCAAATAACCATTTGGTCATACTTCCTATACCGTTAATTAGTCCACGTCTTTTTCTATTTTGTTTGGGTATCAACGTCATTAATTTATTTCTGGCATCTAATAGTTCTAACTCAAGTAATTCTTTGTTTTCGATTTTCATTAGAATAATGTTATCTGTTATGTCATCTAAAATTGTTTCAATTTCGTGAAGATTGATTATATGTAAAATTATGTCCGATTCATTAACAATTTTCTGATTTCCCATGCAAATGTCCATATATCCTCTTTGTTCTGTCAGAAATTTTGTAGTAATTATCCCTCTAGTCTGTGGTATCCATATTAGTATCATCAGTGTTGTCCAAATCTGCAAATTTCAAAGGTCTTTTAATATTGCACGGATGTATTCGCTCCAGTTTTGTCTTTTTATATTTCGGTTGTTCCTTATGTCGGACGGCCTTATAATTTTTTATAAACCCTTCTTTTCTATTTTCCTTATAATCTTCTCTAGAGTTATTTATTTTATCTATTATTTTTCTTTTACTGTCCTCTAAATACTTTCTAACTTTATTTTCATCCATTTTTCCTTGTTGAACCTCTTTAGGAGTACATTTAATAGTTGAGTGATATCGTTCGTTGTAATTTCTAATTGATCTCTGAATTAATTGTTTCACCGGTATTTCCTTATTTGCTTTATACATTATCCTAAACTTTTCCGCAATTGTGTTGTGAAATCGTTCTATGTCGGCGTTTCCCGTGTGACTATTAGGTTTGGTCAGATGCAATTCTATATTTTCATTGTCTAAGAATTCCTTTAGTCTAGTGGCTTTAAATTCATTATCGGCTATTATTTTCCTTGGCTTCCCTACCTTTGTAAAATGATCATCTAATTGCTCCATTATTGTTAAATGATTTCTATCATTCAATGGATACGCTGCACCGAATTTAGAAAATTTATCAATTATTGTCAAAAAATGAAATCTTTTAATCACATATGTGTCAATATGTATTATTTCGTTTTTCGTCGACGGTGTTTCTGTGTATGAGAATTTCAATTTAATTGGATTTCTATCATATTTTATCTCCTGACAAACTTCACATTGATTTATAACTAATTGAATTAGTTCCATTAATCTTGGGTAATAAATTTTATTTTTTATTTGGTTATAGGTTTCCTGTATGCCCGAGTGCATACTTTCTTTTACATGATATAATGATATCTGTTTCACCGCCTCCACTTCTGTTTCTATATCTTGAGCCCTGATAGTGCATTTAATAAATTCCACTTGTTTCTCATTAGAGTACATTTCTATTAGTTTTTCCTGAACAGTATTATAGCTTCTCTCCGATACTTCCGAAAATATACCTATTTTTCCTTTGGTAATATACTTTCTAAATATTTCCCCCATTTCGTGAAAATCACTTTCCGCTATGAAAATTATCCTTTTATTATGTAAATGTTTTATTTCCTGAACTTTATCATTTGTAAGTATAATCTGTGTCCTGTACTTATTCACTATTTCTTCTTTTATAAAGAAATGATCTTGTAAATTTTCATCAGCTGAATGAATTGTAATCATTGATACATCATCATCATCCTCAATATTATTTATTATTCTCAATTCTGAATTATTCTCCGAATTTTGTACCTTATCTGAAATGGTATCATCTTCATTATCTTTCTCAATTCTACTTAGAAAATCTGCCACCTTGTTTTCCTTGCCTTTTATGTATTCTATATTAAAATCGTATTCTCCTAATTTCAAAAACCATCGCTGGTGCCTGGGTGACATGTCTTTCCCTCTATATTTTGTGTGTAAAAATCTGATGGGTTGGTGATCCGTAAATATTTTAAATTTTCGACCATAGAGGTATGGTCTCAAATAATTAACGCTCCATAATATTGCTAGAAATTCTTTGTCCGTTGCCGAATAATTTCTTTCGTGATTGTTAAGCGTTCTTGATGCAAAACAAATTGGATGTCCCTCCTGTGACAGGACAGCACCGATTGCGTAATTCGACGCATCTGTAGTTAATGTAAATTGTCTTTCATAATTTGGGTATCTTAAAATTGGATGAGAGCTAATTAAAGATTTTAATTTTTCAAAAGCTTCTATGTATGTAGGGTCCCTTAAATTTATTTTTACACCTTTCTTTAAGTATTTTGTTATTGGCTGTGCGACTTTAGCATAATCTCTCACAAATTTTCTATAATATCCCGTTAATCCCAGGAAACTTTTGATTTGTTTTTCTGTTTTAGGTAAATCTAATTCTTGAATAACCTTAATTTTATTGGGGTTTGGTTTTAGTCCTTCCTTTGTCAGAATATGCCCCAAAAATTCCGTCTCTCTTTTCATGAAATTACATTTGTCGATTTGTATTTTTAAATTTGCCCGTTCCAATACCGTGAAAATGTCCGTTATGGCTTTAACGTGTTCCTTAAGAGAAGTACTAAAAATAAGTATATCGTCCAGATAAACTACACATGTTTTATTAATGAAATCTCTTAGTGTTTCATTCATTAATCGTTGGAATGTCGCTGGGGCATTTTTTAACCCAAACGGCATTCTTATGAATTCATATAATCCGTGAGGTGTCACAAAAGCTGTTTTCTCTCTGTCCTGTTCTCTTATTAGAATTTGATGGTATCCCTTGGCTAGATCCAAGGTAGTAAAATATTGTGCTCGTCCTAGTTTATCTAAAATTGAATCTATGTTCGGTAGTGGATATTTATCATCGATCGTCACTTCATTAAGCTTCCTATAATCTACCACTAATCTATATTTACGCTCTCCAGAATTATCTATTTTCTTGGGTACTACTATTAATGGGCTTGAATATCTTGAACAACTTTTCCTAATTATGCCCTGTTCCTCCATTTCCCTGATCTGTCGTCGTACTTCTTCTTCATGTTGTGGCGGATATCTGTATAATTTGGAATTTATCTGTTCATTTGTTGTCGTTCTTATTTCATGTTTTATTGTCATTGTACTTGTCAATTGGTCCCCTTCTTTAAAAAATATTTTGTCGAATCTTCTTAAAATTCTCGTAACTTCTAAATGCTCCTCTGCATTTAAATGATTCAACTGAATTCTGTCCAAGTCAACTTCCAGTTTTTCCAATGAACATATTTCCAAATCCCTATATGGATTAATTAAAAATTTTGTAATCTCGTTATTAAATGTTATGTGTCCGTCTATTAAATTTATCATCGTGTTAAAATGGTTTAGTAAATCAACTCCTATAATAAAATTGTACTTTCTTCCTTTTAACTCTTGCATTTTCCACTTAATTTTTGTATAATTTGGTAAGTTAAATTCCATAGGTGCGTCAGTTATAACTTCAAATTTAATTATGTCCTTCCTAGTTATGGTGCTAAATTCTATAGGTTGTTTTAGTAAAACTCGTTCAAAATCTTTTACCTTACTGTCAATCAGGCTTAAGTTTGCGCCTGTATCAATCAAAGCTTTATATTTCCTTTTATTAATCGTAATGGTTATGGTAGGTAAACAATCGGAGGTTGTTTCCGAAAAAAATTATTTTGTCTTTGGTCTTGTCCGTTATCCTGATGTAAATTTGGTTCAGAGTTTCCTACTACTCGATAATTATCTACTTCTATATTGTCTATTTCCATAGGTTCCTGCTGGTCTTGCCTAGGTTGATTCAAGCGATTTTGGCTGAAATTTGGCCTAGGGTTTCCTACCTGTTGCTGAAACCTTCTGAAATTTCCCGACATATTATTATAGTTACTTTGTTGGACTCTATACTGTCCTGAATGATTAAAATTTCCATTTTGATTCCTATTATTATAGTTATTATTATAACTGTTATTTTGTTGGACTCTATACTGTCCTGAATGATTAAAGTTTCTATTCCTATTATAGTTATCGTTATTATTATTATTATAGGTTTTATTATTATCATTATTATTTCGTTCTTGTCTAATATCCGACCTAAAATTATTTTGTCCTAACCAATTCCGTTGATTATATCCCTGGTTATTACTGTTAATCTGCGGATTAAAATTATTCCTATTTTGCGACCGATTTTGTCTAAATGTTACGTCGTCTTTAGTCCTAAACTTCCTATATTCTGGCCTAATGCATGTGTCTTCAAATCTCCTTCTTGTCAATATTTTTAATATATCATTAATGTTTCTTTCTTCGTAAATTTTGTCTAACAGTGTACCTTGTGTCATTTCCTTAACTGTATTTACTAAAAGACTGTCCACGTTTGATAAGTCAATATAGTGGTCATTTCGGTAATAAACTATTAACTCATCTGCCTTATATTTTAGATTCTGCAACTCTATTATTAATTCACTTACCGAATTTACTTTTAAGTTGGCTATCATCCTATATATATTGTGTGGTTCCACGTTCGGTCTATACCTTAGTTTTAAAGTCTCCTTGATTAGTTGCCAGTTGTCCGGTGTGGGTATGTTTATTATGACGTCTTTAGCTTGTCCCTGGATTATTTTATAGAATATTGTTCTTATGGCCTCTTTCTTAATATTTTCATCTTGTATAGTTGACAGCAAGTACTCAGTGCTACTAAAAAAGCTGTTCACCGTTACTTCTCCGGTGCCGGTGAAAATGGGTAGATGATTTATCGTTTTTAAAATGTTGTCTTTTGCATTATTTGATTGTGTATCATATAACACCGGGTTACGCTGTTGTTGTTGTAGTTCTTGTGTTTGCTGTTGCAATTCTAGATATGCTTGGCGTAACCGTTCCAATTGTTGATCCTTTCTGGCTAGTTCTTCTGCCACATTTACGGATGCGATGTGAGCTTGTTCCTCCATTCTTCTTCGTTTGTCGAAGACTTTTTGCCTTTGCGAATACACTTTTAAAAGAAAAAAAAAAAAGGATTGACTTCCTTTATCTAGTGGTGTCCACTTAACTTAAATGTTCACTGCACTATTGTTTATTTTAGTGGTGTTCAATTTTTTGAATTATTCACTGCACTATTGTTTATTTTAGTGGTGTTCAATTTTTTGAATTATTCACTGCACTATTGTTTATTTTATAATCCTGGAGGGTCCCGTAGGATTCGCAGAATTTATTTAATTATTTATAATTTAGGTACGTTTCACTGGATCCTTTTTAATTCCTAAAGGATCCTACCGACTGCGCCAATTAGATAACCTGATTAATTATGTTTATTAAAAAAAAACAATTGTTTTTTTTTTCTTTCTTTCTTTTATTTATTCGTCGACTTGCGACTAAGAGGATGGAACTAAGACTGACTTTTACATTTTTAATTTACTTATTCTACAGGTATTATTTGTTAATTAATTATTGCAGTGTTAGCATAAGTTTATTTTAAATGAAATTTGATTAACACACTTTTGTAAATAATTGTATACTCAGCTCCAGACAGTTTTAACTGGAAAAATAAAATAAAGTCAAACTAAAGAATGTCAAATTCACTTATGCTTACAGTGCAATAATTGTACACGTTTTATTGGTTAATTGTTTCCAAGAACTTATCAATTTTATCAGGGGTAGTATGATTATACGTAACTCACGCCGTTCGGACTCGGCTATAAAAAGGAGGCCCCTTATCATTGAGCTTTAAACTTGAATCGGACTGCACTCATTGGTATGTGAGAAGTTTGCCCCTGTTCCTTAGTGGAATGTTCATGGGCAAAATTTGCAATTTGCAATTATCAATGGCGATTTCTGTATTTCCCCCCAAAAAAATACATCTAAGTATGTCAACCCTAATTACAGGGATTTATGTTTGGCCGCAAAATTTAACAAAAATGAGTAAATATGTCCTAATGCAAACATGCATGTGTGTGGTACTATGCCATGTAAAACTTCTCTCCAAAGAGGTGTCGCACTGCGGCTCACCGTTCGGACTCGGCCATAAAAAGGAGGCCCCTTGTCATTGAGATTAAACTTGAATCGGACTGCACTCATTAATATGTGAGAAGTTTGCCCCTGTTCTTTAGTGGAATGTGCATGAGCAAAATTTGCAATTTGCAATTATCAATGGCGATTTCTGTAATTCCCCCCCAAAAATATGTCTAAGTATATCAACCCTAATTACAGGGATTTATGTTTGGCCGCAAAATTTAACAAAAATGAGTAAATATGCCCTAATGCAAACATGCATGTGTGTATTTAGAGCAATTATTCATAATGAAATTAGTCATGCTCGATTAAATAAGGTACTTTCTAAGGAAAAAGCTAGCGTATGGGTCTTTCCATAACAAAAGAAGAAGAATCCCACAAAAGGCCAGAGAAAAATTTTAAAATTTTTTCAAAAATATGTCCAATGAAGTTTCCAATAAAAGGCTAGAAAAATTCTTATTTTTGTATATGGCACCTTTATACCTTAAATTGGAACTCACCTTTTTCACCAGTTCGTTTGTCGTGTATTTTTAAATCGATTTAAAATTTTAAGTTTTTTTTATTTATTAATTCATTTATTTTTTTTTTCCTTCAATTTTATCAATTCTAGCCTTGCTTGAAGCTCTATGATTTTATTTCTTTTTAATTTCGTTGCTAGCTAGAGTCGTTGGTTTGAAAACACAGAAAAACAAAACTAAAACTACACCAAATGTCACAAAGAATTTAACGCATGTAAATTTGCCGCTGAAGTCACTTGGTTTCTTCTCAAAGGAAAGTAAACATCGTAAAGTTACGGCAAATATCAAATAAACAAACAATTACATGAGCAATAAACACAAATTAACGTGAATAAATTATTCTTCACATAGACAAATGCCACAAACACACAGTGAAGATACGCCCCGTATTTGGTTATTGGACGATAACAATTTGATGAACAATTGAAATTTTTGCTCATTTGAATTACGAGTCGATCATTAATAGAAGCGGCGCTTATAGGGTTTTTTCGATTTTCAATATTCAATTGGAATTTTCCCTCGAATTGAATGAAAGGTAACGGAAAAACTTTGATTTGAAAATTAGATTTTTGCAAATTGAATTGTGATTTTTGTTTTAAAGCCACGACGCCATCGATCGCTACCGCATTGTGAGAGGTGAGTTTAGGTACTAGAGCCACTAACGGATCGTCGTCATCATTACCAAAACTGAGTGCTTGCCGTTGATTTTTTTTGTTTTTGTTGCTGTTTTCATTCATTCTTTGAAATATACAATTTTATAAAAGAAAAATACAAAAACAAACAAATAACCAAGCAAACAAACCCGATGGCCTGCACAGTGGTTACAAATCGACAAAGGAATGGGAGGGAAATAAAAAATTATGAAACATTAGTTTGAGGTCAATAGGCCAACATTTTAATGCCCACCACTATAAGATGGGGGATAATTTATATTGATGAAGGTCGTTGGGGATTGCCAATGGGCCATATCGCTTCAGATTTGGAAATAGCTCGCACATAAACCGATCTCCCGATTTGACTTCTAGAGCCCCTGGAAGTCGCAATTTTCATTCGATTTAACTGAAATTTTGCACATATTGTTCTGCTATAGCTCCCAACAACTGTGCAAAGTATGGTCCAAATCGGTCAAGAACCTGATATAGCTCCCATATAAACCGATCTCCCGATTTGATTTCTTGAGCCCCAGGAAGCCGCAATTTTCATTCGATTTGGCAGAAATTTTGTACATGGTGTTCCGTTATGATTTCCAACAACTTTGTCAAGTATGGTTCAAATCGGTCCAGAACCTGATATAGCTCCCATATAAACCGATCTCCCGATTTGATTTCTTGAGCCCCTGGAAGCCGCAATTTTCATTCGATTTGGCTGAAATTTTGTACATGGTGTTCCGTTATGATTTCCAACAACTTTGTCAAGTATGGTTCTAATCGGTCCATAACTAGCTATAGCTCCTATATTTTAGCAGAATCCGAACTTAGCACCCCTTGCTTCTTTTTACTTTAGGAAAAATTTCATAGAAATTTTGTCTTTAGGAAAAATTTCATAGAAATTTTGTCTTTAGGAAAAATTTCATAGAAATTTTGTCTTTAGGAAAAATTTCATAGAAATTTTGTCTTTAGGAAAAATTTCATAGAAATTTTGTCTTTAGGAAAAATTTCATAGAAATTTTGCCTTTAGGAAAAATTTCATAGAAATTTTGTCTTTATGCATAATTTTATAGAAATTGAGTCTTTAGGAAAAACTTCATAGAAATTTTGTGTTTAGGAAAAATTTTATAGAAATTTTGTTTTTAGGAAAAATTTCATAAAAATGATTACGTTTAGGAAAAATTTCATAGAAATTTTTACCTTTAGGTAAAATTTCATAGAAATTTTGTCTTTAATTAAAATTTCATAGAAATTTTGTCTTTAGGTAAAATTTCATAATATTTTGTCTTTAGGTAAAATTTCATAATATTTTGTCTTTAGGTAAAATTTCATAGAAATTTTGTCTTTAGGTAAAAATTCATAAAAATGTTGTCTTTAAGTAAAATTTTATAGAAATTTTGTCTTTAGGTAAAATTTCATAATATTTTATCTTTAGAGAAAATTTTATAGAAATTTTGTCTTTAGGAAAAATTATATAGAAATTTTGTCTTAAGGGAAAATTTTATAGAAATTTTGTCTTTAGGAAAAACTTCATAGAAATTTTGTGTTTAGGAAAAATTTCATAGAAATTTTGTATTTAGGGAAAATTTCATAAAAATTTTTTCTATAAGGAAAATTTCATAGAAATTTAGACTTTAGGGAAAATTTCATAGAAATTTTGTCTTTAGGGAAAATTTCATGGAAATTTTGTTTAGTGAAAATTTCATGGAAATTTTGTCTTTAGTAAAAATTTCATAAAAATTTTGACGTTAGGAAAAATTTCATAGAAATTTTGACGTTAGGAAAAATTTCATAGAAATTTTGACGTTAGGAAAATTTTTTTAGAAATTTTGACGTTAAGAAAAATTTCATAGAAACTTTACCGTTAGGAAAAATTTCATAGCAATTTTATCTTTTGGAAAAATTTCATAGAAATTTGCTCTTTAGGTAAAATTTCATAGATATTTAGTTTTTAGGTAAAATTTCATAGAAATTTTGTCTTTAGGGAAAATTTCATAGAAATTTTATGTTTAGGAAAAATGTTACACAAATTTTGTATTTAGGGAAAATTTCATAGAAATTTTGTCTTTAGGGAAAATTTCATAGAAATTATGTCTTTAGTGAAAATTTCATAGAAATTTTGTCTTTAGGGATAATTTCATAGAAATTTTGTTTTTAGGGAAAATTTCATAGAAATTTTGTCTTTAGGGAAAATTTCATAGAAATTTTGTCTTTAGGGAAAATTTAATAGAAAATTTGTCTTTAGGGAAAATTTCATAGAAATTTTGTCTTTAGGGAAAATTTCATAGAAATTTTGTCTTTAGGGAAAATTTCATAGAAATTTTGTTTTTAGGGAAAATTTCATAGAAATCTTGTCTTTAGGAAAAATTTCATAGAAATCTTGTCTTTAGGAAAAATTTCATAGAAATCTTGTCTTTAGGAAAAATTTCATATAAATTTTGTCTTTAGGGAAAATTTCATTGAAA
Organism: Stomoxys calcitrans; assembly: GCF_963082655.1. Lineage (NCBI taxonomy): Eukaryota > Metazoa > Arthropoda > Insecta > Diptera > Muscidae > Stomoxys > Stomoxys calcitrans. The sequence continues at coordinate 180,190,913 of NC_081554.1, read as the reverse complement.
ATTTGTCTTTAGGGAAAATTTTATAGAAAATTTGTCTTTAGGGAAAATTTTATAGAAAATTTGTCTTTATGGAAAATTTTATAGAAATTTTGTCTTTTGGGAAAATTTTATAGAAATTTTATCTTTTGGGAAAATTTCATAGAAATTTTTAGGGAAAGTTTTAAGAAATTTTGTCTTTAGGGAAAATTTCTTATAAATTTTGTCTAAATTTTGTCTAATTGCTTAGAGAGTTTGTCTTTAGGAAAAATTTCATAGAAATTTTGTCTTTAGGGAAAATTTCATAAAAATTTTGTATTTAGGAAAATATATCATAGAAATTTTGTCTTTAGGGAAAATTTCATAGAATTTTTGTGTTTAGGGAAAATTTCATAGAATTTTTGTCTTTAGAGAATTTTGTTTTTAGGGAATTTTGTCTTTAGGGAAAATTTCATAGAAATTTTGTCTTTAGGGAAAATTTCATAGAATTTTTGTCTGTAGGGAAAATTTCATAGAAATTTTGTCTTTAGGGAAAAGTTCATAGAATTTTTGTCTTTAGGAAAAATTTCACAGAATTTTTGTCTTTAGGGAAAATTTTATAGAATTTTTGGCTTTAGGAATAATTTCAGAGAAATTTTGACTTTAGGAAAAATTTCATGGAAATTTTGTTTAGGGAAAATTTCATACAAATTTTGTCTTTCGGAAAAATTTCATAGAATTTTTGTCTTTAGGGAAAATTTCATACAAATTTTGTCTTTAGGAAAAATTTCATAAAAATTATGACGTTAGGAAAAATTTCATAGAAATTTTGACGTTAGGAAAAATTTTATAGAAATTTTGACGTTAGGAAAAATTTCATAGAAATTTTATCTTTTGGAAAAATTTCATAGAAATTTGCTCTTTAGGTAAAATTACATAGATATTTAGTTTTTAGGTAAAATTTCATAGAAATTTTGTCTTGAGGAAAAAATTTATAGAAATTTTGTCTTAAAGAAAAATTTTATAGAAATTTTGTATTTAGGTAAAATTTCATAATTTTTTGTCTTTAGGGAAAATTTTATAGTAATTTTGTCTTTATGGAAAATTTCATAGAAATTTTGTCTTTAGGGAAAATTTCATAGAAATTTTGTCTTTAGGGAAAATTTCATAGAAATTTTGTTTTTAGGAAAAATTTCATAGAAATTTTGTGTTTAGGGAAAATTTCATAGAAATTTTTCTATAACGAAAATTTCATAGAAATTTTTACCTTTAGGTAAAATTTCATGGAAATTTTGTCTTTAGGGAAAATTTCATAGAAATTTTGTTTTCAGGAAAAAATTTTCCCTGAAGTCAAAATTTCATAGAAATTCTATCTTAGGAAATTTTTTATAGAAATTTTGTCTTTAGAGAAAATTTTATAGAAAATTCTTCTTTAGGGTAAATTTGATCAAAATTTTGTCTTACAGAAAATTTCATTAAAATTTTTGTATTTTGTTATTTATATTTCGATGCATTTTCCATCCCTTATTAGAAAGGCTTCTCTGTTATTGATTTCGCCCCACTGTGCATCGATGACAGCACTGAGTAAGAAAATATTGTTTTTAGTATCGCAAAAAACAAACTACCACATAATAATATTGGCTCTGTATTATAGGTTCTTGCCTTCCAATATTTATTTTTTTCCACTGCTGTCATTATTGTTGTTGCAATATTATAGGGCGGCAGGCAACGAGATAATGTTTCGTACTACTTACGAGCATATGAGAGAATGTACACTCAATACTTTTGTTTTAACTTAAATTGAGTCGTCTCAATGGCGGGCAATGTGACAAACCACAAAGCAAACAGAGAAATCTAACAAAAACTCAGAGATAAAAAAGAACAAGTGGTGGTGGAACAGGTAAAAATTTTTCAAAATATTATTTCCGGAAAATGTTTTTAAACAAATTTAAAAAAAAAAAATCTTTAAATTTTTTTTAAATCTCCAACAAAAATAAGAAAGCAATAAATTAAATATTTTGGTCTTTGAGAAAGACGAGATTCCTACAGTCCCTATCTACTATACCAAAAACTACTGCATTTTCTACAGAAACCAGAACTTTTTACAAAACTCCAACAAGAATAAAGAAGCAATAGTAAAATAGTTGAGGGTTTGGAGTACTGTCCCTAACTACCAAACCAAAAATTATAGATTTTTCTATAGAAACGAAAACTTTGGCAAAATATGATGTAAAGAAAATTTTTACATTCTGTAAACGTAACTGTAAAAAAACGATTATTAAAGGAAAATTTATATTTTATGATTTTTGGTAGAGTAGGTAGGAACCCTTTTCCCTTGGGAAGTGTAGTTCTTGTACCCTTTCCCCTGGGAAGGTGAAGTTTTTGTACCCATTTGATTTAATTCCTACAGTTCCTACCTACTTCACAAGCAAACACAGAATTTTCTGCAGAAACGACCATTTCAACGACAAAGTGATGATTATAAGAAAAATTTAAATTTTATGATTTTTGGTAGAGTAGGTAGGAACCCTTTTCCCTTGGGAAGTATAGTTCTTTTACCTTTTCCCCTGGGAAGGTGTAGTTTTTGTACCCTTTTGCCTGGAAAGGGGTGGATTTTGAACCCTTTCCCCTGCGAAGGGGTAGTTTTAGTACGCTTTCCCCTGGGGAGGGTAGTTTTAGAACTCTTTGCCCTGGGGAAGCTAAGTTTTAATAACTTTCCCCTAGAGAAGGGTAGCTTTAGTACCCTTTTCGCTGCGGAACGAAATTTATATTACCCTTTCCCCAGGTGAAGGGTAGTTTCAGTACCCTTTTTCCTGGGAAGGGTAGTTTCAGTACCCTTCCCATGCGGAAGAATAGCTTCAGTACGCCTTCCCATGGGATAGTTTTAGTAGTTGCAGTACCTTTTTCCCTGGGGAAGGGTTGCTTTAGTACCCTTTTCCCTGGAGAAGGGTTGTTTTAGTACCTTTTTCCTGGAGAAGGGTTGTTTTAGTACCCTTTCCCCTGGGGAAGGGTAGTTTTAGTACCCTTTCCCCTGGTTAAGGGTAGTTTTAGTACCTTTTCACCTGAGGAACGGTAGTTTTAGTGCCCCCTAGCCTAGGGTAAGGGTAGATTTTGTACCCCTTTGCAATAGGGAGAGGTAGTTTTTGTACCCCTTGCAATAGGGAGGGGTAGTTTTTATACGCCTCCCCCTGGGGAAGTGCTTTCTCACCTGCGGAAGGGAAGTTTTAGTTCTCTTTCCCCTGAGGAAGGGTTGTTTTGATAGCCCGTCTCCTGGAGTAGGGGAAATGTTTTTACTACGGGTAGTAAATGTACCTTTTCCCCTGAGAAAGGGTAGTTTTAGGACCCTTTCCCATGGGAATGGTTGGTTTTAATACCCTTACCATTGGAATAGGGTGGTTTTAGTACCCTTTTCGCTGCGGAAAGGTTTTTTAGTACCCTTTCTCCTAGGGAATGGCAGTTTTCGTAATTTTTCCCCTGGAAAAGGGTAGTTTTTGTATCCTTGCTCCTAAGGAAGGGAAGTTTTTGTACCCTTTCCTTTGGGAAAGGGTAGTTTTAGTACCCTTTCCCTTGGGGACATGTAGTTTTCTGTACACTCTCTTCTGAGAAAGGTTAGTTTTTTACCCTTTCTCCTGGGGAAGGGCAGTTTTAGCATCCTTTCCCCTGGGGAAGGGTAGTTTTAGCATCCTTTCCCCTGGGGAAGGGTAGTTTTAGTACCCTTCCCTGGGAAAGGGTAGTTTTAGTACTCTTTTCCTTTAGGGAAGGGTAGTTTAGTACCCTTTCCCTTTGGGGAAGGGTAGTTTAGTACCCTTTCCCTTTGGGAAGGGTAGTTTAGTACCCTTTCCCTGTGGGGAAGGGTAGCTTTAGTAGTCTCTCCTTCTGGAGAAGGGTAATTTTAGTACCCTTTTCTTTGGGTAAGGGTAGATTTAGTACATTTTCCCTTTGAGGAAGTGTAGTTTTAGTACATTTTCCCTTTGAGGAAGTGTAGTTTTAGTACCCTTTCCCTGGGGAAGGGTAATTTTAACACTCTTTCCTTTGGGGAAGGGCATTTTGAGTTCACTTTCCTCTAGGGAAGGGTAGTTTAAATACCCTTTACCCTGGGGAAGGGTAGATTTAGTACTTTTTTACTGGGGAGGGGTAGTTTTAGTACCCTTTCCCCTGGGGACGGGTAGTTTTAGTTTCCTTTCCCCTGAGGAATGGTAGCTTTTGTACTCTTTTCCCTGGTAGTTTTTGTAAACTTTTTCCTAGTGAAATGTGGTTTTTGTACCCTTTTCTCTGGGGGAATGTAGTTGTTGATACCCTCTCCGCTTGGAGTAATAGGTAGATTTTGTACCCTTTACCATGGGAACCGTAGAAATCTCTCCCATCTTAAACTTAAAAAAATATAGTTGCTGTTTCCTTTATTTTTGTTGGAACTTTAAACTTATTTGACTTTTGTTATAATTGAACACAAAATTTTTTTCAAAATCTTATATTAAATTTCAACAGCATATAGTCTTCTAAAGATCATTCAGTTCAATGCTACTATTCAAACTAGCTCTCTCGGCAGACAAGAAATCGCAATATACGAAGGCCTTCAATGGTACTAAAAACAGCATAAATATGCCAAACTTTTAAAGATTTTCTTTAATAACAAAAAAAAAATTACATATATATGTGTAAAATTTTATTTTTCAAAAAATTTTGTCAAATTTTTATTTTTAAAAAAATGTTGTCAACAATTTGTTTTTACAAAATTTAATTAAAATTTTATTTTTAAAAAAATTTTTTCAAATTTTTATTTTAAAAATTTTTTTTCAAATTTTTTTTTTAAGAAAATTTTGTTAAAATTTTTTATGCATTGAAATTTTGTAGGTATAAAAATTTTTCAAAATTTTGTGCGAAAAAAAAAATTACATAATTTACATAATAGGCAAAATTGTAGTCAAAATTTTATTTTTAAGAAATTTTTGTCAAAATTTTTTTTAAGAAAATTTTAGTCAAAAATTTTTTTTAAGAAAATTTTAGTCAAAAATTTTTTTAAGAAAATTTTAGTCAAAAATTTTTTTTTAAGAAAACTAGTCAAAATTTAAAAAAAAAAAATTAAAAAATTCCATTTTTTTAACAAAATCGTTTAAATTTTATTTTTAAAAAAATTTTGTCAAATTTTTTTTTAAGAAAATTTTGTTAAAATATTTTATGCATCGAACTCTTGTCAAAAATTTATATGTATAAAAATTTGTCAAAATTTTTTGCAAAAAAAATTTTTTTTTTTTTGAAATTTAGGTCGATTTTTTATTTCTCTCCAAAGTTTTATCAAAATTAAGATTAATAGAATATTTGGTCAAATATTAATTGTTAATTAAATGCTGACAACTTTTTTCATTTAGACGAAATTGTCACAAATCTGATAATTGAAGACAGGTGCTCATAAAATATTGTCCTCAGTTTTTGCAGCACTGCCTTAGATAACATTTTCAATTAAAATTTAATATTTGCTGTTTTCTATGCTAGATTTTTCCATTCCGATATAAAATTGAGTACGGTGAGATTGTGTGCGATTACTCCGAAACAATTTTGCGTAAGCACTTGTATCAATGTTTATGGAAGAGCAACGCTGCTGAAACTCAAATTTCTAAACTTGTGCCTATTGTGTTCAAATTGGATTTATGACTAATAAATAATTTTGGCATAGAAAATATTAGGTTATTGACAAAAGCTTAAATGTTTCAGATAACTGATATGGACAAGTTTGTGGCAATATCAGTGTGTGCAAAGATCGATACCATAGTTAAGAAATATTTAGATAGGAAATTAATTTGAAATAATTATTAAACAAATAAAATTTTTACACAATTTTTAATATAAAGAAAATTTTGACAAAATCTTCTACAGATATTAAATTTTAACAAAATTTTCCGCGGACAAAAATGTTTACAAAATTTTCTATGGAAAAAAATTTTATACAATAAAACTGATAATCACTAAAAATAAAAATTGTCCATACAAGATTATCTATAGAAATAAAATTAAAAAAAAAAATTATATTGAAAAAATACTTCATTGTAAGAAAAAAATTTAAAAATAAAATTTATACACAATTTTTAACAAAATTTAATAAAAAAAAATTTTCACAACATTGTTCTATCAACACATGATGACAACATTTTTAATAAAAAAAAGGTAAAGAACTTACTATAGAATTTTTTTTTAAAACATTTTCTATAGTTTAAAAATTTTTACAAAGTTTTCTACAATAAACTAAACCTAAAATACAAAAGCAAAAAAGGCGTTAAGTTCGGCCAGGCCGAACTTTGGATACCTACCACATGGGGTATATACGTAGATCAAATTCGGCACGGACATTGAGTGGTCGGTCTAATAAGTGCAAGTCATTGTTGAATTTTGTAGAACAAACATTGGTTTTTTAGCTACCTATATCCAAATACAGGTCGATCTGAACCATATACGATATGGATGTCAAAAAGCCTAACATAAATCACTGGGTCCAATTTTGGCGACATCGAACAATAGATACGCCTATTATGGAGCCGAAACCTTAAATCGAGAGATCGGTCTATATGGCAGCTATATCCAAATCTGAACCGATCTGAGCCAATTTACAGACAGATGTCGAATGGCCTAACACAACTCACTGTCCCAAATTTCGGCGAAATCGGACAATAAATGCGCCTTTTATGGCCCAAAACCTAATATCGAGAGATCGGTCTATATGGCAGCTAATTTCGGCGACCTCGGACAATAGATACGCCTTTTATGGACCCAAAACCTAATATCGAGAGATCGGTCTATATGGCAGCTATATCTTAACCTGAACCGATCTGGGCCAAATTGCAGAGAGATTTCGAATGGCCTAACGCAACTCACTGTCCGGCGAAATCGGACAATAAATGCGCCTTTTATGGCCCAAAACCTAATATCGGGAGATCGATCTATATGACAGCTATATCCAAATCTGTATCGATGTGAGTCAAATTGAAGGGCCTATCACAACTCACTGTACCAAATTTCGGCGAAAACGGACAATACGCGTTTTATGGGCCGAAGACCTTAAATCAAGAGATCGGTCTATATGACAGCTGTATCTAAATATAATCTAATCTGAAACTGAGCCATATTTGGGATGGATGTTGGTCCAAAGTTACTCACTGTTTCAAATTTCAGCGAAATCGTATAAAAAATAAAGCTTTTATAGGCTTCAGACCCTTTATCGTCAGATCTGTCTATATGGCAAAATGTAAATTTAGCCCATGAACATTCCACTAATGAACAGAGGCAAACTTCTCACATATCAATGAGTTCAGTCCGATTCAAGCTAAAGCTCAATGATAAGGGGCCTCCTTTTTATAGCCGAGTCCGAACGGCGTACCGCAGTGCAACACCTCTTTGGAGAGAAGTTTTACATGGCATAGTACCTCACAAATGTTGCCAGCATTAGGAGGGGAAAACCACTGCTGAACATTTTTTTCCTGATGGACTCGCCAGGTTTCGAACCCTGGCGTTCAGCGTCATAGGTGAACATGCTAACCTCTGCGCTACGGTGGCCTCTTCTGTCTTTATGGCAGTTATATCTAAATATAGTCCGATCTGAACCATATTGGGAGGCCTAAAACTACTCACTATTTCAAATTTCAGCGAAATCGGATAAAAAATAAAGCTTTTGTAGGCTTCAGACCCTTTATCGGCTGATCGATCTATATGGCAGCTATATCTTAATATAGTCTGAGCTGCCGCATATTAAGATCGGCTATCGGGGGACTCAAAACAACACACTGTTTCAATTTTCAACGAAATCGGGTTATAAATAAAGCTTTAATGGGCTTCAGGCCCTTTATCGGCAGATCGGTCTATATAGCAGCTGTATCCAAGCATTGTGCGATTTTGCCGATCAGCGTGCATCAAAAAGACATATCTGTGCCAAATTTCAGCTCAAAATCTCAATTTTGAAAGCTGTAGAGTGATTACAACAGACGGACGGACGGACAGACATACGAACATCGATAATTGGTCTTCGAATTTTACGACGATCCGAAATATATATACTTTGTAGGGTCGGAAATTGATATTTCGATGTGTTGCAAAAGGAATGACTAAATGAATATACATACCTATGGTGGTGGATATCATATGGTGGTGGGTATAAAAATGAATTTGTGTTTGTGTGTTTGTTTGTTCCGTATAGACCCACAAACGGCTGAACCAATTACTTTGAAAAATTAGAGTTTAAGTACTCAGCGGGGCGCCCTAACTCCAAAACTCCCCCAAACAGAAATGTTAGAGGTTTATGTCAATATGGGACTCAAATGAAAAGTTTTCGGGAGTAGATTATGAATATGACAAAAAAAGGAAGTCCATGTAATAGGACGTCTCTACTCCCACAAATTCCTAAAATGGCCTCATTAGCCGACCATGGCTATATGGGACTCAAATGAAAGCAATTTGGCAGTAAATTAGGAAAAAGACACTAAAATTTGTGTTAAATTATCTAGGTGGTGCTTGATCTCCTTAAAACACCTAAAATAGCTTATTTGACCCATCGTGACCATATGAGATCCAAATTTGAGTGAAGAAGAGGAATCCAGTTTTGGGCCCAATTGTTTGTGAGTAAGCCCTAAAGCACCGCCTAAGCTTAACTTATTTCCCGAACATATCAATATGGGACTTTTGGGAGTAAATAACGAATTTTATACCTTTTTTTGTTGGGCAAAATGGCGTAGTGCCAGCCGCAGGCCCAAAACGCCCTCCAACCCGTATATATTTATCGACCATGGCAATTTTGGTCTTAAATGAAAAGTATTTGGGAGTAGAGCACGAATTTGACATCCATATTTGGGTGGAATGTCTAAGGTAGTGGAATGAAGTACTCTCCGTCAAATGGCTATATAGACCAATCACGACAATATAGGGCTCAAATGAAACAGGACTTATCTAGCGACGATGGGAATATGAGGCTCATTTAAAAAGTAAAAGTACTAGCTTAACGCGTTCGACTGCTATCGTGATTTCGACAAACGGATGGACGGGCATGGCAATATGGACTCGCAATGGTCACAGATCAATATTTCGAGGTGTTACAAATGGAATGACTAGATTAGAATACCCGTCTCCTATGGTGGTGGGTATAATTAGAAAGTGAAAGAAGGCGCAGCGGAGCGGGCCCTGTCCAGCTCCGCTATAAAAATCAATTTGTGTTTGTTTATGTGTTCCTTATAGAGTCAGAAACGGCTGAACCGATTTCCTTGAAATTTTCACTGATGATGCATAATGATCCCGTGGTGAAAATAGGGTACTACATTTATTGATATTTGAAGGGGGAGCGAAGTCTCCTCCTAACCCTCATTTTTAGAAACGCCAGATCTCGGAGATGTGTTGTGCGATTTAAGCGAAATTTTGTGTGCTCTATTATAGTAACCTACAAACAAATTTGGTATCCAAATTTCGGATGGGGTACCTGGGGTGGGCGCCCCATCCCAAAACCTACCAAATATATATATACAAGGCATTTGAGAATAAGATACGAAACTGATATCCAAATTTGGGACAAAGTTTCTGGGGGTCCACCCCTTCCCCAAAACATCCCCCAAACAGGAGTAATTAACTGACCATGGCAAAATGAGGCTTAAAAAAGGTATTTGTGTGTAGAACTCGAATCTGATATCCACATGTTTCGGGGGCCGCCTCTCCCCAAAAACATCCCCCAAATGGGACAAATTTACGACCACTGCAATATGAGGCTCAAATGAAAGGTCTTTGGGAGTAAAGCACGAATCTGATATAAATATTCGGGAAAGTGTCTATGGGGCCACCCCACCCCCACAACACCACAAAATAGGCAGTATTTGCTGACTATTGCAATATGAGGCTCAAATAAGAGGGTTTTTTTTTTAGAGTAGGATACGAATCCGATATAAATTTCAAGCTGGTCATGGAAATATGGGGCTCAAACTAAAAGTATTTGGGAGTAGACCACGTATCTGATATCATCATTAGGGACCAACTGTCTAGGAGACGTCCCACCACCATAACAACCCCCAAATAGGGCGTATTTGTTCACCAAGACAATTTGGGTCTTAAAGAGAGTGGAACCAAATATTTAAAGTTTTTAGGGTTAATACCCCAAACCGGACATATTTGCTGACTTTTGCAATAAGGAGTTTAAATGAGATTAAAAAACGAATTTGATATCCAATTTTGAGGCCAATGGCAATACGGGGTTTAAATAAATGATATCTAGATATATGAGAATAGAGCACGTTGCTGATATATTTTCCGGACTTATTTGGGGAACCACCCCAATCCCCAAAACACCCCTAAATCGGGCATATTTACCGACCATATCAATGTGGAGCTTAAATGAAAAGTATTGGGGGGTAGAGCAAGAATTGATACCCACTCTCGAGACCAATTTTCTGGGGGTCTACCACTTTCCCAAACTACTCCACAAACAACAATTTTTTACTGATCATCGCAATATGGGGCTCAAATAAAGGTATTTGGGAGTAGAATACGAATTTGATATCCAAATGTAGGACCATGTATTTAGGGCAGAAATATTCATGATGAATTCATGAATTTAATTATATAAGAAGATATTAACTTACAAAATTGTTGACTGTTCTTAAGAAATTAGATAGTACGTACCTGAAAAATAGAAAAAAAAATCGGTAAATTTAAAAATCTAAATTAAAAAATTAACTTAATATCAATTTCTTATCTTTGAGGTTTTTATAGACATTGGCAAGTGGTAATATACTTCTAAAACTTAAGTGACTGATAAGTGAAAATTCACATGCGGTCATTACTACACTATTTGGAGAGGGAAATACTTCAAATAAACATTACGCCAAATTAGGGTGGACATAAAGTTAAAATTATTTTTTCATAAACCTACAATTAAATTTTTCTTACTCCAGTTAAACAAAGAAAAAACACATTAATTGATACTTTTAAAGTAAAATTTTTGTTTTGCTGTAATTAAGAGCTATTTTCAAGGTTTCTACAGAGCAAAATAAAAAATATTATCGCAAGAGGAGTTTGAAACACGAACTTAAAACAAATAATACGATGTTTAGCATTCTCTCAAATGCTTAAGAAATCTTAGGATTTCAAAAGATTAAGGGGGCGGTGTTGCTCACGAAAGAGGAATAATTTAAGTAATTAAAAAAGTCAGCTGAAACATTGTTCCTAAAAACAAAAATACAAAGCAACTTGATTAATTTAATGATAGATTATGATGGCCAAAGCAAAAAGATTTCAATGCATAGACTTAAAAAACAAACATTAATGAAAAATTTGCTTTTGTAAGATTTTGGTTATATTTTCATATCCCTCATTATCATGCCATCACCATGGCTCCCATTGTTAAGACATTTCCTGAATTTTGGCTCTGTGTGAAAAGTATAACAATATTGAAACGTTTTAAGACACCTCAACAGCTAACATTTTGTTTAAAAACAAAAACAAGGAAATTATTTGCTATGCAATAATGCAAAAGCAAGTGAAATTTTCTCAATGCTTGGGAATTTTGAATATGCTGTGTGCATTTGCATAGTTTTAAACATACCGACAAATGTTGTGAAAGGAAGTAATCATTTAAAACTATTTGCATACAATTTTGGAAGTAAATATTAAAGAGTCAGGTAAGCTTTGGAAATGAAAACCTAAACGAAGTTGGAATAAATTAAAATTATGATAGCTAAAAGTTTATGCATATTTAATAATCCATAAAAAAGTATACATATCTAGTATTTGAATTTATAGGGGAAATTTTCACTTAAAACACACAAATCTTCTTAAAATCATTGTTCTATAGCGATTCCATCTCTAAATCAGCAAAAGTAACCGGTTACTTGAACATAATGAAAACGGTTACCCGTCAAGTATTCGTTTTAAAAGTTCAAAATGTTCATGAAAACTTTACATATTTAAAACCACAATTAAAAAACTGTCCGAATAATCTCAATTGTGAAAAAAATAGCGGTTACTTAAGAAAAATGGACAGGAAAAAATACATTCTTTAAAATTTTACATGTTTGTGCTCCTTTCAAAAGTTGCTAAAAGTTTATATGTAAAGTATAAATGTATTTTAAAACACAAATCTTCTTAAATCTATGTTCTATAGCGATACCATTTCCAATTTTGTAAAGTAACCGGTTACTTGGACCGGATACTTGAACATAATGAAACCGGTTACCCGCCAAGTAATAGTTTTTAAAGTTCAAAATTGTCACGAAAATGCAAGCTTTTTTAAACCACTATTAAAAAAGTGTCCGAAACTGCCAAATTTTGAGAAAAAAGAGACACCGGTTAGTTAATGTAAATGGACTGGAAAATAATGCATATCTTATAATATTAAATGTTTTTGATCTTTCCACAAGTTGCTCTTAATATAACTTTGCAAAGCAAAATCCTTATGATCTCTACAAAAGTAACTGGTTACTCGAATATAACTGAACTGGTAACTCGCACATATTCGTTTTGAAAACGAACGATGTTCTATGCAAATTAATGAAAAACATTTTTTGCAACATCGTAGCATCTTTAAGTTAAAGTTTTGACAAATTTTATATTTTATTAAAATAATACGAAGTGAAAAAATATATATTCATAAGATTTTTGCAAATTTAATGCTTCTTTTGCTTTAAGTATGCATCAAGGTGCGCTTAATATCATCTCTGACAAAAACCTTAGAAATTCTGGAAAGGAAACTGGTTAGACCATAAAAATCTAATCAGTTACTCGCTAACTATTCGGTGTTACAGTTCATAATATGTATGAAAATGTAAACTTTTCAAAACTAATAGCGTGTGTTCTAATAGCGAACATCTTACTTATCATCCTGATCAAAAATTTTACTAACGCTTCAAAAGTAACCGATTACTTGACTAAAGTTAAACCGGTTATCCGTCATGTATTCAGTTTAAAAATTCAAAATCTTAATTACAATGCTGTTTTTTCGAAACTAAAATAAAAAAAGTGTCTGAAAATGTAAATTATTCAAATGACTTGATTGAAAAATGGTTAGGATATTTGCAGAAATAACAATATTATTGAGTTAATAATGCAGAATTGGCGGAATAGTTAAAGTTGGCGAATGCTTAGAAGGCTTTTTATTATTTATACTTTAATATTGAATTCCATCGGCGCTAACCCTGCAAATTCTGCATAAGTAACCGGTTACTTTATTAAAATTGAACCGGTTACACGCCATGTATTCGGTTAAAAAGTTCAGAATGTACAGTAAAATGTTAGTTTTTCGAAACTAAAATCAAAAGAGTGTCGGAAAATTTTTACTTATTAGATGCCATGCATGAAAAGTCGTATAAATTTCTGCAAAGATAAAAATTTTTACTCAGTAATACTGTATAGTTGCTCGAATATTTCGGAAGAGTTGATAGTTAAACACTTTTTAAACCAAAAAAATAGCATGTTAATTTTTTTTTTTGTTTTGTTCTTGCAGATCTGCAACAAGGATCACATCGTAAAGTCCATGCCATATGTCACAAAAGAGCTTGATTTCTTCTGGGGAACTTGATCCGCTATTGTAAGGTTTGGAATACGGATTTATTACTTGGTTGTGATGCCATCGCTCACCAAGATATATGGCACAGTACACACTAATGTTAGGGGAGGAATCTTTATCGAATTTATTTTGCTGAGTGGTTTAAGTCTGTATAACAGAGGTGTGGACCAAATATTTAATAGGAAAAATGTGCTTAACCTCACCTTTGACAATATTCAGGTTTACACCCTAACTGATTGGATGGCTTCGAGGGAGATTAACATCTCGGATCATGTATAACAGAAACCCGGAACTTTTCGAAACCCTAGGAGCGCTAGATGGGGCGAGACACACTTTCCTGTTTGCGAGTCAAAGGGCCAGGTGGGAAGGAGATTAATGGCAATGAGGAGTTCCAACAAGGATACATTGAAGAACAATCTAGTGACTCGTGAGAACGTTCACTGAACACTTTATTCTAAAATGTTGTAGGTGATGTTTGATCATTTATAAAACTGCTGTGTCTGTCTGTTTCGGGCATGTTTGGCTTGGTTTTCATACCCAAGACGGGGAGGCTCCAATAACGCACAGTCAAGGACTTCACAAAAGTCTTTCACCCTTCTTCGCTAAGACAATGGTGAGGATTCAAGACATGCACATTTGAAATAGGTTGGGTGTGTCCTACTTCCCCGAATGTCGACGTGCTTACATCTGGGGACTCCGCTTAACGTAGCATTATTTATCATCTGGAAAGATCTCTCGAACACGGGAGTTCACTATGGCAGGTTTTTTGAGGGAACCTTCAACATAGTCGATTCGTCTGACATAAGGTTGGCCTTGATGAAAGTGAAGGCAGAGGAAGGTGTGCTGAATTGGACAATGATCATCCTTTTGACAAAAGGTGGAACCTAAAAAAATTTGGAATGGTTAGAGCTGAGGTGTTAGGGATATGTGTGCAGACATCAGAAATTATGATATATTTTGACGATATCCTAGCACTGACGCTCCGGATCCTTCTCCTTTCAGACATTTGGAAAGCAAAGATGTGTAAATCCAACAAATCTGGAGGATTTTATGCAATCGAGGAGATGAAAGTCCGTGAAAAAATTGCTGCTCAAGGCGAGAGAAAATTGAGGAATCGCAACGGGCCATGCTAGGGGCCCAATGCAATGCAAACTAGCCCATGAAAATTCCTTAAGGAATTGGGGCAAACTTCCTACAAAGCAATGAGTGCTATCCGATTCAATGTTTAACTCAATGATAAGGGACCTCGTTTTTATTGCCGATTTCGAACAGCGTGCCCGAGAGTGACACCTCTTTGGGGAGAAGTTTTTATATTGCGAAGGACCTCACAATGAAGTTCCTGCCAGGATTCCAACCCAGGCGCACAGCGTCATAGGCGGATATGCTAACCTCTGCGCTACGGTGGCATCCATGAGGGCTCTAATGGATATCATAACAATGTTTTGATATCTTCCTCTTCCAAACTAACTTGTCCTTTTTAAAATATTGAAGACAAATACCGATTATTTAAGTAGATAAATTCAGGAAAATTTTGCATGTTTTATAATTCTTCCACTATTTGCACCTAATATGGAATTGGTTTTGCACAAAACCTCGTAAGTTATACAAAATCAACCGGTTACTCTCCAAGTGTTCGGTTCTTAAACTTCAAATGTTCATGAAAACCTTCGATTTTCAACGTTGTAATCAAAAAAGTGTCCAAAAATACAAATTTGTAATGACAATGCTTAAAAAGATACGAAATTTTCGTAGTGAATACTAAGGCAACTGCTCGAATCCGAAGGCAACTGCAGCAAATTTTATAATTTTATTTTATACGTGCATTTTATATACCGTGGTCTGACTTGTAGCCACCATAGCACAGAGGTTAACATATCCACCTATGACGCTGACAGCCTAGTTTCTAACCCCGATGATAACATCGGAATAAACTTACATCGTTGCTTATCCTTTCACCAATGCTGCCGACATTGGTGAAGCATTAAGACATGTTAAACTTCTCTACCAAGTGGCGTAGGGACGACACGCCTTTCGAATCGAATTCAACAGTAGCTCAAAAGAGTGTTCTTAGGAATTTTTTAGGAACTTTTTTCAACAGTATCTTTAAAGAGTGTTCTCAGGATTTTTTGGGAACTCTTTATTTATTTATTTATTTTTTTTTTTTTTGTAAAAAAGGAAAAAACACCAATTGCAACATTTTAAGTTAGATTTTTAAAGTTTGCTTGTTGGAGGTCGCTATGTATTTTCATCTTTTCATATAACATTAAAGAACCTAAAACATTTTGTGTAAAAATAACCGGTTACTCGCTAAAAATAAAACCGGTTACTTAAAAAATAACCGGTTTCGGCAGTCAGTGCTTTCATAAGATTAAAGTATTTTCGAAATCATTACCAAAAAAGTGTCCGAAAATAATAAAATTTGGATAGATAAGGAAGAAAAAAGATGAAAAAGCCTACATATTTTTAAAATTTTGTATTTCCTTTTAAAAGTTCCTCTACCTCTTCTCTACTTCAATTTTTTATACAATTATATTACGTGAGAAAAAGTAACCATTGTGTAAGTATGATAATAAGCACTGTCTCATAAATATTATGTAAAAAGTGTTAATTAAATTAAAGCTCTTTCGACTACGACTAGAATGAACACGTTACGCTTTGTTGCAAACAAGCAAAACAAGTTGTTAATTTTGTAACATTCTGCAAAGTAAAATTTTACAAAAACAAACGAATACCCATAGACAGAAAGAGTTAAATAGTGAAATATAACCAAGGGGTGAATAAACCAATCAAACCAGTTTAGACCAGGGAGATAAAAAATGTTCTGGATAACATTGTTGTTGGCTACAACACTACTTTCTACTCATTAAAATTGTTAAAGTGCATCAAATAAAATAGTTGTTCCATCTACATTATTCATAAAGTCATAACCAACAATTGAAACCTGGCCTGAGGGTCATATACAAGCACAATACAATTGGAATATTTCATGTGCTCACCAAAAATTGTCTCGCAGTTTCTTTTCAATTTAAAATTTTTAATTTTTTAAGTTCCCACATTTTCACCCAAAAATTAAAACTCGACTCATTGCACTCAAGCGGTCCAAAGTCATTGTATTCGCAATGGTTTTCGCTTATGATTTTTTAGTGTGCCTTAATGCTTAAATAGCGTTAATAAGAAAAAGATTTCACTTTGGCTCTTGTTATACAATTAACTTTCATTAGAGCATAAACTTTGTTGGCACATCATTGTTTTGGATTTTTTATATTTTCAAATTAAAGATGAAATCCAAATGAACGATTAACAAATTGCATTTATAGTAACTAGGGATTGCTAAAAATGTTGCAAAAAGTTCACTTCAATAGAAATAAAAAGAAACAAGAGCTTATATACATTAAAAAATTTTGTAATTTTTTGATATACAAAACTTTAGGCTGACCTCATATGAAGGATTATATATTTTTTTTGTATTTTTAAGCCATTGCCTCACCAACCAACCAGTCTTATGAACAACAAAATTTTGTGCAAATCCTCCTATATAACTTCATATACTATCAATCATTTTTCCATAAGCCAATGTCACCTTGATCCGTGCATTTTCTTGTCTGTAAGTCATTAATTAATTTCTTACTATGGTTGTTTTCAATCCGATTTAATGAAATCAAAATGCATTGTAATGCAGACCAATGGAATAAAATAACTTTAAGTTTCATATGAATGGCATGGGCGTACATATAAGAAGGCAGGAGGCGATTAAGCTCCACCGAATATTTATATATAAAAAATTATAGACTATATATTTGATATCTGAAGGGGAGGCGGACCCTCCCCCCTACTCTAATTTTCAGAAACGCTAGATCTCGGAGAAGGGTGGCGAGTTTTAAGCGAAATTTTGTGTGATATATTTTAGTAACCTAAAAACAAAAAATTGGTATTCAAATTTCGGATGGAGTACCTAGGGGGGACGCCCCCACCCAAAAAACTTACAAATATATATAGACCAATCACGACAATATGGGATTTTGAATGAAAGGTATTTAAGATTAGAAAACGTATCTGTAATCCAATTGTCGGACGAAGTGTTTGGGGGAGCACCTCAACCCCCGAAACAGTCCTAAATCGGACATATTTACCGACCATGACAATATGGGTCTTAAATGAAAGGTATTTGCGAGTAGTATACGATATCCAAATGAGGGACCAAGTTTCTAAGAGTCCCCCTCTTTTCCGAAAAAAAACCCCCAAACAGGACCTAGTTACTGACCATGGCAATATAGATCTCAAATAAAATGTATTTGAGAGTAGAATTGGGGTAGTTTGGGGGACCGTCCCTTCCCAAAAACATCCCCTAAAGAGGACAAATTTACGACCATAGCAATATGGAGCTCAAATGAAAGGTATTTGTGAGTAAAGCACGAATATGATATCAATATTCGGGAAAAAGTGTCTATGGGGCCACCCCACCTCCAAAACACCCCCCCCCCCCCAAATAGGACGTATATGTTGACCATTGCAATATGGGTCTCAAACAAAAGGTATTTTAGAGTAGAATACGAATATGATATACATTTTCAGGGCCAAATCGTGGCCGCGTGGCCGCGCCATACACCTCAAACCAGACATGTTTGCCGACTATGGAAATATGGGGTTCAAATGAAAGATATTTCGGAGTAGAGTACGAGTCTGACATCAACATTCAGGACAAACTGTCTAGGGGGCGACCCACCGCCATAACAACCCCCAAATGGGACGTATTTGCTCACCATAACAATTTGGAGCTCAAAGAGAGTGAAGCAACATGTGGATAGTTTTAAGGACCAACCCCCAAAACGGACATATTTGCTGTCAATTGCAATAAGGTGCTCAGATGAAGTCGATGAAGGCCAAGTGTTTAGCCCCCTTAAACCAATGACAATATGGGGTTCATATAAATGGTATTTGAAGAGAAGAGCACGATACTGATTTTTTTCAGGGCAAAATGTCACCCCACCCCCCAAAACACCCCTAAGTCGGACATATATATTTACCGACCATGGCAATTTGGGGCTCAAATGATAGGTAGTGGGGAGTAGGGCACGGATTGATACTCACATTCGGGACCTATTTTCAAAATACCCCACAAATGTAATTACATACTGACCATCGCAATATGGGGCACATGAAAAAGAATTTGATAACAAATTTTGGGTATTGTGGAGTTGAGTATGAAATTGAATCATACTTTCGGGACCAATTTTCTGGGGGTCTACTCCTTTCCCAAAGCACCCCATCAATAGCATTTATTTACTGACCATCGCAATATAAGGCTAAAATAAAGGCATTTTGGTGCAAAATACGAATCTTATACCCAAATGTGGGACCATGTATTTGTGGCTCAAATGAAAGGTTTTTGAGATTGGAAAACGAATTGAATAACCAATGTTGGGGACTCCTCATCCCGTAAACTCCACTTAAACCAATGGCAATATGGGGTTTAAATACGAGGTGTTCGAAAGTAGAGCACGATGCCGATATTTTTTTTTCAAGGCTAAGTGTAAGGGGAACCACCTCATCCCAATGAAAACACCCCTAAATCGGTCATACATATTTACCGATCATAGCAATATGGGGCTCAAATGAAAGATATTTTGAGAGTAGAGCACGAAATTCATACACACTTTTGGGACGGCGTTTTGGCCCACAGCACCTCCTAAACCCACCAACCACCAACCAGGGGGTCTTAGTATAAACTCAAAAACGGCTGAACCGATTACCTTGAAATTTTCACATATTGTGTAGGTTGGTCTGGAAGGCAATATAGGTTATATAATTTTTTGATATCGGGAGGGGGTCGGACCCTTCCCCTTACCCCAAAAGTACTAACCAAAAATAAAAGTGGACCGATCGAGACAATAGAGTACGAATTTCATAAAAAAAAGTTGGGCCCAAGTACCTGGGGGCCGCCTCAACCCCAAAACCCCTTAAAATAGGTTTATTTGACGATCATGACAATATGGGACTCAAATGAAAGATATTCGGGAGTAGATTACGAATATGGTCAGGAAGTAGGAATAGGCTTTATAATTCATTGCTAATGGAATGGGGCGGACCCTTCACCGTTACCCCAAAAACAGTAGTAGATAACGGAGTAGATAACGAATCTGGCATACAAATTCATGTCGAAGTATAGGGGGTCACCCCACGCCCACAAAAATGCCCAAAATGGGCACATTAGCGAATCACGGATATATGGGACTCGGTTTGTTAATTCCGTATAGACTGAAAAACGATAGAACCGATTTTCTTGAAATTTTCGCATATTGTGTGGGTTGGTCTGGAAGGAAACATTTTGCGGTATCGGAAGGGGGAAGGACCCTCCCCCTTATGCCAAAAGCACATCCCAAAATCAAAAGTGGACCAATTGGGATAATATAGGTATCAAATGAAAGGCATTGGAGAGTAGAATACGAATGTGGTATTAAAATTTGAATCTAAGTACCCATCGGGTCCGCCCCAGCCCCAAAACTCCCCCAAACAGACATATTGGAGGTTCATTTCAATATGAGGCTCAAATGAAAGGTATTCGGGAGCAGATTTCGAATCTATAGGGGCCACCCCTCAAAAACGCCATTAGACCCATTATGTCTATATGATACTTGGCTGAACAGATTTTCTTAAAATGATCATAGATTGTGTACGTTTGTCTGGAAGGAAACATAGGCTATATAATTTTAAGATATCGGGTGGAGGCGGACCCTCCCCCTTTCCCCCCCAAAAACGCCACCCATATCCGAAAGTGGTCCGATGGGCACAATAAGGGTATCAAATGAAAGTTATTGGAGACCAAAAAAAGGGATATGGTATTAAAATTTGGGTCAAAGTACCTAGAGGGCCCCCCTCAACCCCAAAACTCCTCTAAATAGATATATTCAAAGTTCATGTCAATATGGGACTCAAATGAAAAGTATTAGACAGTAAATTACAAATATGGCATAAAACATTAGGTCCAAGTAATGGGAGGTCGCCCACCCCCAAATACCCCTAAATGGGTATGGGTATGTTAGCCGACCATGGCCATATGGGACTCAAATGAAAGGTATTAGAGAGTAGATTACGAATAGACATTAAAATTTGCGTTCAAGTCGAGGTGGCGCTTTTCATCCTAAAGATACGTCAAATAGGATATTTTACCCATTATGACAATATGGGACTCAAATAAAAAGTATTGGGTTGCCCAAAAAGTAATTGCGGATTTTTTATATAGTCGGCGTTGACAATTTTTTTCACAGCTTGTGACTCTGTAATTGCATTCTTTCTTCTGTCAGTTATCAGCTGTTACTTTTAGCTTGCTTTAGAAAAAAAGTGTAAAAAAAAGTAAATTTGATTAAAGTTCATTCTAGGTTTTATTAAAAATGCATTTACTTTCTTTTAAAAAATCTGCAATTACTTTTTGGGCAATCTAATATTTGAGAGTAGAAAACGAATTTGATATCCAATTTCGCAGCCAAGTATTTTGGGGTACCCCATAAACTGAACTTCATTTCCCGTTGGGAATAAAGAAAGAATTTGATATCTATTTTCAGTGCAAAGGGTCTCTGGCCGCCCAGCCCAAAACACCCTCGAAACGGTTCATATTTACCTGCCATGGCAATATGGGGCTTAAGTTAAAGGGATTTGGAAGTGCAGCACGAATTTAATATCCATATTTGAGTCGAAATATCTGAGGTGCCATCCCTCCCCTAACGAGAACATTACCCTAAGGAGGAATATTACCACCAGGAAACTAGAAGGGGCAAATTCTCACACATCAATGAGTTTAAACTCGATGGTAAGGGACATTTTTTATAACCGAGTCCGAACGGCATCCCGCAGTGCGACACCTCTTTGGGACAAATTTTTTAAATGATCATGCATGTACCTCGCAAATGTTGTCAATAATAAGAGGGGATAAACCCCGCTTTGTCCGATGTTCTCGCCAGGATTCTAACGCGTTCAGCGTCATAGACTACAATGGTACGAATTCGATATTCGCATTCATGGCGATATTAGAGAGTTAAAGAAGGCGCAGCGGAGTGGGCCCGGTTTGGCTAGATTTCTATAAAAATAAAGTCTTGACAAAATTTTTTATAGAAGAATTTATTGACTACGAAAAATGGAGTATAAATGTCCAGCTGGCGTAGGGAAACAATTAAACATTGATTATTGGTTTTACAGTTAGAACAATGACAAAATTTTCTATGGAAATAAAATTTTAGGAAAATTTCCTGGACAAACAAAAATTTTTCCCTGTATCTCCCACCTTGAAACTTTCCATACCTACATCCATGGACACTAAGCTACATCTAGACTATGATAATTATTTTGTATGTTTTGCGAACTTGTTTTTAGTACAGCTATATTAATATTTCATTTTTAAATTGCATGCTTCGTTCAGCTTATATAAAACATAGACAGGTTCAACATAATAGGATTGGAAAACGATAAAAATTTCTTAATTATAGATATCTTTAATGGTATCATAAGATGAAATTCCAATTCAGTTTCAACTACAATTAAAATAATTAGTAATAGTGCAGACATAACATGGCTACTACATTGGGTCAGTTGAAAGTGAAAGAAATTATGAATTAATGGTCAATAATACATATTTTTGAAGCAATTACGATATGTGGTGTGAAAGGAGATATGGTTTATAGTTCAAAATATTTCTTTCGTTAAGTATATGGTTTCATATTTTAAAGTTATATGATGTACTCTCACCTTTTGCTAAGATACCTAGGCAACATGGACACCCTAATGAAGTTTCGCAAGTTATGGTTCTTAAAACCAAACACAGAAATATCGACAATAGCCTAGCAAAAGGCCACACAAGATTTATTTCAAAACCCCATTTAATATGTTTTGATAATCTTACCATGCTCCTTCTTTATCTTCTTATATATAAAAATCAATTTGTGTTTGTTTGTTGTCACAGATGGTGCATAATGACCCCTTGGTGAAAATAAGGTACTACATTTTTTGATATCTGAAGGGGGGAGCGGACCCTCCCCCTTACCGTAATTTTCAGAAACGCCTGATCTCGAAGATGCGTGGTGCGATTTTATCGAAATTTTGTGTGCTCTCATATAGTACCCTAAAAAAAAAATTTGGTATCCAAATTTCGGATGGGGTACCTAGGGGGGCTGCCCCACCCTAAAACCTACCAAACATGTATTTCGACCCATCACGACAATATGGGACTCAAATGAAAGGTATTTAGGATAAGAAAACGTATCTGATATCCAATTGTCGGGCCAAGTGCTTGGGGGACCACCCCAAGCCCCAAAACACCCCTAAATTGGACATATTTACCGACCATGGCAATATGGGACTCAAATGAAAGGTATTTGCGAGTAGAAAACGAATCTGATATCCAATTGTCGGACCAAGCGCTTAAGGGACCACCCCAAGCCCCAAAACACCCCTAAATTGGACATACTTACCGACCATGGCAATATGCGACTCAAATGAAAGGTATTTGCGAGTAGAATACGAATCTGATATTCAAATGTGGGACCACGTTTCTGGGGGTCCACCCCTTCCCCAAAACACCTCCCAAAAAGGACTTATTTACTGACCATGGGAATATGGGGCTTAAATAAAAGGTATTTGAATGTATAATACGAATCTGATATCCAAATATGGAGCCAAGTATTGGGGGGCCACCTCTTACCAAAAACTTCCCCCAAAGGGGACAAATGTACGACCATAGCAATATGAGGCTCAAATGAAAGGTCTTTGGGAGAAAAGCAGGAATTTGATATCAATATTCGGGAAAAGTATCTATGGGGCCACCCCACACCCACCCAAATAGTAAGTATTTTCTGACTATTGCAATATGAGGCCCAAATAAGAGGGTTTTTAAAGTGGAACACAAATCCGATATATTGGTTGCCCAAAAAGTAATTGCGGATTTTTCATATAGTCGGCGTTGACAAATTTTTTCACAGCTTGTGACTCTGTAATTGCATTCTATCTTCTGTCAGTTATCAGCTGTTACTTTTAGCTTGCTTTAGAAAAAAAGTGTAAAAAGGAGTATATTTGATTAAAGTTCATTCTAAGTTTAAATAAAAATGCATTTACTTTCTTTTAAAAAATCCGCAATTACTTTTTGGGCAACCAATATATTTTCAAGGCCAACTTACTGTGTGGCCGCCCATCCCCCAAAATACCCCCCGAGCCGGTCATATTTGCCGAATATGGAAATATAAGGCTCAAATTAAAGGTAAGTGTGAGTAGACCACGTATCTGATATCAACATTAGGGTTCAACTGTCTAGCGGACGTCCCACCACCATAACAACTCCCAAATAGGACGTATTTATCTGCTCACCAAGACAATTTGGGTCTTAAAGAGAGTGGAACTAAATATTCATAGTTTTTAGGGCGAAAACCCCAAACCGGACATATTGGCTGACTTTTGCAATAAGGAGTTTAAATGAGACTAGAAAACGAATTTGACATCCAATTTTGAGGACAATGACAATATGGGGTTTAAATAAATTATATATAGATATATGAGAATAGAGCACGTTGCTGATAAGTGTTTGGGGGACCACCCCAATCCCCAAAACACCCCTAAAAAGGTCATATTTACCGACCATGTCAATGTGGAGCTTAAATGAAAGAAATTGGGGGGAAGAGCAAGAATTTATACCCATTTTCGGGACCAATTTTCTGGGGGTCTACCCCTATCCCAAAATACCCTACAAACAGCAATTTTTTAGTGACCATCGCAATATGGGGCTCAAATGAAAGGTATTTTGGAGTAGAATACGAATTTGATATCTAAATGTTGGACCATATATTAAGGGCATCATCCCTTTCCCAAAACACCCCCAAAGGAAACAAATTTTTCGACCATGCCAATATGTGGCTCAAATGGAAGGTATTGGGTTGCCCAAAAAGTAATTGCGGATTTGTCATATAGTCGGCGTTGACAAATTTTTTCACGATGCTGATATTTTTTCAGGGCCAAGTATCTGGGGGACCATCTCTCCCCCGAAAACACCACTAAATCAGACATCATGTGAATATCGGGCTGAAATTAAGAGTTTTATGAATGGAGTACACCTTACATCCAAACTTAAATTCGTAGACCAATAAAGTGGGATTCAGATTAAGGAACTTATATTGTTAAACTGTTAGTAAAGTTAGCATGGTAATTCACTAAAAGATCTTTTATTGTCGAAAATAAATATTCCAAAGAAACTTTTGTTCCATATAAAGTAAAAGAAGGCGCAGCGCAGTAACTATTTTTGTGTAGGACTATTGTAGGACTAACTATTTTTGTGTAGGAGATTTGATTCACTGCGACATTTGTTTCGCCGATAATAGAAATTTCAATTTTATGACAGTCATTTTAAGCAACATTTAAATATTTCATTATAAAGCCCATATAAAGCGGAATGCTGGCAGATGTCAGTCATTTTTTTTCGATAAAAGGCTAATAATCCCAAACTATTCACACAAATTCTTAGTAATTTGAGATGATATTTTTTTTTTTTCTTATCGTTTACAAAAGCCATTGACTTTTCTCGTCCAAGTGTTTGCGCTGTGGCTCAAAAATTAGCAAACGTAAAAACTTTCACCGCCAACGTAATTTTTGTAAAGGCAAAAGACACAAAAGCATTTTTTGACTGCCACCATCATCATCTAACCATCTAATAAGAGTACGAGTATCACATGCGTGTATAATGAACATTACAAGCATAATATGTGAAAATGAAAAGCTTACATTTTAACGGCACACTTGACACTTTTGACAGATACCTTCATCAGAGGGTTACTGTTGGTTCATTAGATGTGATCCTAATGGAGGCAGTAAAGGGTGTGGAAATAAAAAATGATAAGGGGAGCAGAAATCAAAAAAGTGATTTGAAAATTTTGATACTGCGAAAATTTTGGAAAAAAAATTTTCAATTGAAAATTTAGCAAAATTTTTTTTCTAAAGAAAATGTTGGTAAAAATTTTTTATATAGAAAATTTTCTAAAAAAAATTTTTACAGAAAGTTTTGCACAAATTTTATCTACAGAAAATTACGTAAAATTTTTTTCTACAGAAAATTTTGTAAACATTATTTCTACAGAAAGTTTTGCACAAATTTTTTCTACACAAAATTTTGTACAAAATTTTTTCTACAGAAAATTTTGAAAAAAAATTTTTTCTGCAGAAAATGATGTTAAAATTGATTTTGTATAAAAAATTAGCCGAACCGGCCCGCTCCCCAGTGTATTCTTTAACGCTCTTATACATTTTATTTGAGACCTATATTGCAATGGTCGATATATAAGTCCTTTTTTTGGTAGAGTTTTAAGATGGAACCGTTTCGCTTTGAATTTCGATATTGAATTCGTGTCATTGAAAGGTAAGCAAGTCCGCCAATGATGCTAAACTCTCGAATTCAAATCCTGGCGACAAAAGGAGCTTCTTCATCATTGAGCTTAAACTTGAATCGGACAGGACTCATATGTGAGAAATTGGCCCTTGTTCTTTTATGAAATATTTATGGGTAAAATTTTTACTCTACTCCCTTATATCTTTCATTGGACTCCTATATTGTAGTGGGTAAAAAATATGTCCGGTTTGGGATGTATTTTGAGAGTGAGGTGACCCCCAGACACTTGGGCCTTAAAGTAAATATAAAGTTAGTTTTAAACTAAACTCTAAAATACTTTTTATACGAGCCCCAAATTACCATAGTTGGTAAACAAGTCCTGTTTCATTTCTGCCCTATAATGTCGTGATTGGTCTATATATTCATTTGACGGAGTGTGCTTTTTGGAGGGGGGAAGGTGCATCAGACATTCCCGTTAAATTCATGCTCTACTCCCAAATACCATTCGTTCGAGCCAAAAATTGCCATGGTTGATAAATAAATGCGCATTGAAGGGCGTTTTAAGTTTGGGTCTGGCACTCCGCCACTTTGCCCTAAAAATATTGATACCTATTTTTCGTTCTTTACTCCCAAAAACCTTTCATTTGAGTTCAATATAGCCATGATCGACTAATATGCTTATTTGGGGAGTTTTTGGGGGGTGGGGACACTTATCATAAGATGGACATAATTATTTTGACATATTCGTAGTCTACTCCCGAATACCTTTCATTTGAGTCCCATATTGATATGAACGTCCAATATGTTTGTTTGGGAGAGTTTTGGGGCTGGGGCGGCCCGGTGGGTACTTAGACTCTAATTTGAATACCATATTCGTATTCTACTCTCCAATGCCTTTCATCTGATATCCTCATTGTTACGATCGGTCCACTTTGGATTTTGGGTGGTGTTTTTGCGGTAAGGGGGAGGGTGCGCCCCCCTTCCGATATCGAAAAATTATTTAGCCTATGTTTCCTTTAACTCACCTCCAAACCTACACAATCTGTGTAAATTTTGAGAAAAATGGTTCTGGTGTTTTTGAATCTATACGGAACAAAACAAACAAACCGTGCCCCATATAGTCGTGATTGGCTAATATGGCATTTGAGACGTTTTTTGGGGGTAAGATGACCCCCTATATATCGACCTGATTTTGTGTGCCAGATTCTTAATCTACGCCCGAATACCTTTCATTAGAGCCCCATATTGATAGGGACGTTGAATTTGTCTGCTTGGAGGAAGTTTAGGGTTAGATCAATGACAAAATTTGGCAGAGCCAGGACGGGATTCAAACCTGAGCACTCAGAGTAGCAGCGGGAGCTGTTGCCGTTGTCTGGTGTTCGAAGCCATCAATACAACTTCCAACAGATGCACAGAATCACGAGTATACCCTGGGAGTAGTGTAATTGTGTAAACAAAAAATCTGCCTTTACACAAAAACACATGCATTGGGATAAGTACAGCTTATCGCTTATTATATCATAGAGGCGTTTTCTCAATAAATTAGGTATAAGTACAACATACGAACTTACTGCCCTTGAAGCCTTCACACCCAATATGGCCGAAGAGTTATTCTAAACAAATGACGATATGCGTCCCATAGTGGTTGGTGTGTATTGCTATCTCCGGCTTTCCTTTTCCATTTGCAAAGAAAATCTCCGATCATTGAGCTCGTCTCGAAAGAGAAATAAACAAATTGTTCTAATTTTTATACCCTCCACCATAGGATGGGGGTATACTAATTTCGTCATTCTGTTTGTAACACCTTGAAATATGCTTCTAAGACCCCATAAAGTATATATTCTTGCTCGTCGTGTGATTTTAAGTCGATCTTGCCATGTCCGTCCGTCCTTCCGTCCGTCTGTCTGTCGAAAGCATGCTAACTTTTGAAGGAGTAAAGCTAGCCGCTTGAAATTTTGCACAAATACTTTTTATTAGTGTAGGTCGGTTGGGATTGTAAATGGGCCAAATCGGTCCATGTTTTGATATGGCTGCAATATAAACCGATCTTGGGTCTTGACTTCTTGAGCCTCTAGAGGTCGCAATTCTTATCCGATTGGAATGAAATTTTACACGACGTGTTTTGTTATGATATCCAACAACTGTGCCAAGTATGGTTCAAATCGGTTCATAATCTGGTATAGCTGCCAATATAAACCAATCTTGGGTCTTGACTTCTTGAGCTTTTAGAAG
The DNA here is from genome assembly GCF_963082655.1 of Stomoxys calcitrans. NCBI lineage: Eukaryota > Metazoa > Arthropoda > Insecta > Diptera > Muscidae > Stomoxys > Stomoxys calcitrans. The sequence goes on along the minus strand of NC_081554.1, from coordinate 180,162,855 downwards.
GCGCAATTCTTATCCGATTTGGCTGAAATTTGGCATAAGGTGTTTTGTTATGACTTTCAATAACTGTGCTAAGTATGACGCAAATTGGTTAATAACCTGATATAGCTGCCATATAAACCGATCTGGGATCTTGACTTCTTGAGCTTTTAGAAGGCGCAATTCTTATCCGATTTGGCTGAAATTTTGCATAAGGTGTTTTGTTATGACTTTCAATAACTGTGCTAAGTATGACGCAAATTGGTTAATAACCTGATATAGCTGCCATATAAACCGATGTTGGGTATTGACTTCTTGAGCCTCTAGAGGGCGCAATTCTGTTATTACTTCCAACAACTGTGCATAGTCCTATCCAAATCGGTCAAGAACCTGATATAGCTCCTATATAAACCGATGTCCCGATTTGTCTTCTTGAGTCCCTGGAAGCCGAATTTTTTCTCGATTTGGTTGACATTTTGCATATAAAGGGTGATTTTTTTGAGGTTAGGATTTTCATGCATTAGTATTTGACAGATCACGTGGGATTTCAGACATGGTGTCAAAGAGAAAGATGCTCAGTATGCTTTGACATTTCATCATGAATGGACTTACTAACGAGCAACGCTTGCAAATCATTGAATTTTATTACCAAAATCAGTGTTCGGTTCGAAATGTGTTCAAATTTTGACAAATTTTGTTCAGCGATGAGGCTCATTTCTGGTTGAATGGCTACGTAAATAAGCAAAATTGCCGCATTTGGAGTGAAGAGCAACCAGAAGCCGTTCAAGAACTGCCCATGCATCCCGAAAAATGCACTGTTTGGTGTGGTTTGTACGCTGGTGGAATCATTGGACCGTATTTTTTCAAAGATGCTGTTGGACGCAACGTTACGGTGAATGAACACATTTCGAACCGAACACTGATTTTGGTAATAAAATTCAATGATTTGCAAGCGTTGCTCGTCTATATCGGTCTATAACCTGATATAGCTCCCATATAAACCGATCTTCCTTTTTGAGCCCCTGGATGCTGCAATTTTTGTCCGGTTTGACTGAAATTTTGCAAATAGCAATCTGTTATGACTCTCAATATCTGTGCCAAGTGGACCGTACTTGGCACAGGTGAAGAACATGACATAGCTCCCACTTAAACCGACCTCGCGATTTGACTTCTTGAGCCCTTACAAGCCGCGATTTTTTTTTCGATTCGGATGAAATTTTCATATAGTGGTCTTTTATGACTTTCAACAAGTGTGTTAAGCATGGTCCAAATCGGTCTATAATCAGCTTTATCTCCCACTTTTTAGCAGAACCCATGGTGGTAGTTTCCCAAGATTCGGCCTGGCCGAACCTACTGTAACTTGTATTATTTTTTTTACAGAAAAATTTGAAAATTATAATTTTTTTTAAATTTTATTAAATAAAAGCTTTTAAATTTTTATTCAAAATTTTTGTAAAAAATTTAAACAAAATTTTGTAAATTTTTTATAGAAAAATTTTTTGTGACCCATATTTCAACCACATTTCAATCCTCTTCTTTTGTTGTACCTACGCCCATGTCCTAAAACTCTCAGAGGTATTGAATGGTCAGAAATGGTTTGGGCAGCAAAGCCCGAAACACCTTTGTTTTGGTTTTTTTTTTTTTTCAAATGCAAACATAAAACGAAATCATCTGAAACAAGTTTGAATTTGAAATAAAATCCAATTTTGCGTGGGTGGATTCGATAATTTTAACAGAGTAGTTGTCGGTTTTTCATTTGATGCCAACTGTAACCGGTTATTTTTGATGTCAATACAATAAATGATGTCTTTCTTATCTCATATCATGCGTAGAGATGGGGTAGGCAACACAAAACATGGTGTGAATTTTTTACAAGGGTTTTATCTCTTTAATCGAATCAATAACAAAACAAACCTCTATTCACAAGCCCACTTCTAAGACAACAACAAAACTGTCTCTTCATCTCGCATACTAGTTTTGTTGTTTTTTCTTTAAATATTTATTTAAACTTTTAGCATAAATTAACATATTGTTTATGGCATAATTTATAACCATTTTTGGACATACTACAATACATAAAAAATAAAAATACGAATTTACGCATTTACGCCTTTTTTGCGCCCGAGATGGCCACAAATTGAGATAAATGATGATAACTAAAAATAACATTAAAGCCTAATGACGAACTTGAACAGAAAAATTTGCGTTAAAAGCGAAGGCTTGACACGCGGTGTGTTTGTTGGAAAATTTTTCCATATAAATGCTTCAATAATCATAAATAATTATTTGAAAATATTTATGTGAGATGTGAACATGAAGATTAAAGTCTTTTTGTAACGCCCAAATTTCAAGGTTGGTAACAAATCAATTGTTTCAAATGTAAAACGAAAAAACAACACAGTAAGGAAAGACAAACGTCGGGCGGCACCGAGTTTATAATACCCTACACCTATGATACCAAATTTCGAGAGAATCGGTTAACAAATGAGCACTTTATTGCAGTATTTCTCAAAATCGGGCGAAAATATACATGGGAGCTATATTTAAAACCAAACCGATTTCTACCAAACTTTACAGATATTGAGGTAATCATCAAGGAAAACGATGTACAAAATTTTGGGAAAATTGGTCAATAAATGCGCTTGCAATAGCTCTTACAGTGAAAATCGGGCGATATACATATATGACAGCTATATCTAAATCTGGGCCGATTTCTATGAAATTCACCAGTGATATTGAGAGTCATAAGAAAATCCTTCCTGCAAAATTTCGACTGAATAGGATAACAAATGATCACTTTTTTGCAATATTTCTCAAAACTAGACGAACATATTGGGTTGCCCAACAAGTAATTGCGGATTTTTTAAAAGAAAGTAAATGCATTTTTAATAAAACTTAGAATGAACTTTAATCAAATATACTTTTTTTACCCTTTTTTTCTAAAGCAAGCTAAAAGTAACAGCTGATAACAGACAGAACAAAGAATGCAATTACAGAGTCACAAGCTGTGAAAAAATTTGTCAACGCCGACTATATGAAAAATCCGCAATTACTTTTTGGGCAACCCAATATATATGAGAGCTGTATCTGAACCGATTTCGAGCAAACTCCTCAGATACTGCGGCAGTCGTCGAGGAAAGCGTTTTGCAAAATTTTGGCAAGATGGATCAAAATCAAGATAGATTGAAATCGGGCGATATCTTCTTATATATAAAAATCAATTTGTGTTTGTATGTAGGTTTGTTTGTTTGTATGTTTGTGTGTTCCTTATAGGCTCAGAAACGGCTGAACCGATTTTCTTGAAATTTTCACTGATGGTGCATAACGACCCCGTGGTGAAAATAGGGTACTACATTTGTTGATATCTGAAGGGGGGGCGGACCCTCCCCCTTACCCTAATTTTCAGAAACGCCAGATCTCGGAGATGGGCGATTTAAGCGACATTTTGTGTGCTCTCATATAGTACCCTAAAAATAAAAATTTTGTATCCAAATTTCGGATGGGGTACCTAGGGGGGCTGCCCCACCATAAAACCTACCAAACATATATTTAGACCAATCACGACAATATGGGACTCAAATGAAAGGTATTTAGGATAAGAAAACGTATCTCATATACAATTGTCGAACCAAGTGCTAGGGGGACCATCCCAAGCCCCGAAACACCCCTAAATCGGACATATTTACCGACCATGACAATATGGGACTCAAATGAAAGGTATTTGCGAGTAGAATACGAATCTGATATCCAAATGTGGGACCACGTTTCTGGGGGTCCACCCCAGACCCCCAACAGGACTTATTTACTGACTATGGGAATATGGGGCTTAAATAAAAGGTATTTTAATGTAGAATACGAATCTGATATCCAAATATGGGACCAAGAGTTTGGGGGGCCGCCCCTCACCAAAAACATCCCCCAAAGGGGACAAATTTACGACCATAGCAATATGGGGCCCAAATGAAAGATCTTTGGGAGTAAAGCACAAATCTCATATCAATATTCGGGAAGAGTGTCTATGGGGCCACCCCACCCCCACAATACCACCCAAATAGTAAGTACTTTCTGACTATTGCAATATGAGGCTCAAATAAGAGGGATTTTGAAATGGAACACGACTCCGATATATATTTTCAAGGCCAACTCACTGAGTGGCCGCCCATCCCTCAAAACACCCCCCAAGCCGGAAATATGGGGCTCAAATTAAAAGTATTAGGAACATACTGTCTAGCGGACGTCCCACCACCATAACAACCTTCAAATAGAACGTATTTGCTCACCAAGACAATTTGGGTCTTAAAGAGAGTGGAACTAAATATTTATAGTTTTTTGGGCCAATACCCCAAACCGGACATATTTGCTGACTTTTGCAATAAGGAATTTAAATGAGAGTAGAAAACGAATTTGATACCCAATTTTGAGGGCAATGGCAATATGGGGTAAAAATAAATGATATATAGATATATGAGAATAGAGCACGTTGCTGATATATTTTCCGGGCTTAGTGTTTGGGGGACCACCCCAATCCCCAAAACACCCCTAAATCTGCCATATTTACCGACCATGTCAACGTGGAGCTTAAATGAAAGGTATTGGGGGTAGAGCAAGAATTGATACCCATTTTCGGGACCAATTTTCTGGGGGTCTACCCCTTTCCCAAAATACTCCACAAACAACAATTGTTTAGTGACCATCGCTATATAGGGCTCAAATGAAGGTATTTGGGAGTAGAATATATATTTTCAGATTATACTTACAGTTACGATTATTGTTTTTAGGTTAGGAAGGAAGTGGACTTACCTGGAAAATAAAAAAAAAAAACAAACTAGTTAGTGATTGAAAAAAAAAAAAAAAAAATAAAAGACATAAAAGTATTTCCTTGATGTTTCGAACATCTTCCAGCCCGAGATCATATTCAATGCTTTCGATTTAAAGAATAGTATAGCAAAGAACTTATAAAAGTTGAGCAAGTGTGTGTCATTACTCAAAACACTTGGACAGGCTAGTGGATCATGGTTTCTGATACCCCATGTAGCCTAATCAACACATTTGTCGCATTGACTAGGGTGCCCTACATACCCAAAGACCATTGGGTAAAGTGTAGAGCACGCTTTTGTTTGGAAACAGAACTCAATAAGTATTAAAAATCTCCTTAGCTCAGTAATGGAGAAGAAAGCCTTACTTTACACTATTCTGGTAGAATCTAGAAAGTAAGGTTTTTTTCTCTCTTACTGCGTATTTAGGACACCTTAATCAATTTGATAAAGGTGTTGATGAGGATACATGGCGCGTCCGAAATCATGATCCATTAGCCAGTCAAAATCTTTTGAATAATGACACACACTTGCCCTTGCTATACTATTCTTTGAATAGAAAGCACTGAATATGATCTCGAGCTGGAAGATGTTCGAAGAATCCCGGAAAGATTTAATAATTTAATATTTGACAAAGGTGCTGATGAAGATACATGGCGTATCCGAAATAATGATCCCATAGCCAGTCAAAGTATTTTGAATATTAACACACACTTGCTCAACTTTAATAAGTTCTTTGCTATGTATTCTTTGAACAGAAAGCACTGAAGATGATCTTGAACTGGAAGATGTTCGAAGAATCCCGGAAGGATTTAATATTTGACAAAGGTGTTGATGAAGATACATGGCGTATCCGAAATTATGATCCCATAGCCAGTCAAAGTGTTTTGAATATCAACACACACTTGCTCAACTTTTATAAGTTCTTTGCTATGTATTCTTTGAACAGAAAGCACTGAATATGATCTCGAACTGGAAGATGTTCGAAGAATCCCGGAAGGATTTAATATTTGACTAAAGTGTTGATGAGGATGGCGTATTGGAAATCATGATCCTCTAGCCAGTCAACGTGTTTTGAATATCAACACACACTTGCTCAACTTTAATAAGTTCTTTACTATGTATTCTTTGAATAGAAAGCATTGAATATGATCTAACTCTGCAGGATTTTCGAAATACCACGGAAGGATTTAATAATTTAATATTTGACAAAAGTGTTGATGAGGATACATGGCGTATCCGAAATCATGATCCTCCAGCCAGTCAACGTGTTTTGAATATCAACACACACCTGCTCAACTTTAATAAGTTCTTTGCTATGTATTCTTTGAACAGAAAGCACTGAATATGATTTCGAGCTGGAAGATGTTCGCAATACCACGGAAAGATTCAATAATTTAATATTTGACAAAAGTGTAGATGAGGATACATGGCGTATCCGAAATCATGATCCTCTAGCCAGTCAAAGTGTTTTAAATATCAACACACATTTGCTCAACTTTTATAAGTTCGTGGCTATTTATTCTTTGAACAGAAAGCATTGAATATGATCACGGAAAGATTTTAAAGGTCAAAATAAAAAGACAGACAGACATTTAAATATTTAAAAGAAAATTTTCTAACAATTTATTAGAAGAATTTGACGAATAATATTCTTCATTAAGAGTTCCATTGGTCTCCATAAAAAATAATTTCTTGAACATCCTTCACAATTTATGAAACAAGTTGTACTAACCTTTGTTCATAGACAATCATAGATCAATAACCGCAAATCAATCTTGCCGGAATAATAAAAAAAATATATATCTCATAAAAATTTCCCTTTGAACTCAAGCAATGCAGCATTATTAAATCATTCATTAGGAAACATGTTGAAAATTGTTGTGAACCCAACAACAACAACAACAGTTTGCATGCATATTTAAATAAAGTTTATACCAATGATGATGATGATGATGCTGCTGCTACTCTCATCATCTCATGTATTTCAGCATTTCAACAACTCAGACAATGCAAAATTATATTTAAATCCCAACATAAACAATGATGGACTACGAAATTTACCTAAACAATGCAAAATAATTTAAGTGAATTGTGTATATAAAATCTTATGCAAAAAACCCGGGGTAAACAATTGAAAAACATTGTCTGAATAATGAAATTCACACAAAATAAAAAAAAGGCAACAATTTCAAAAAAAAAGTATTATAACAACTTAATTTTGAAAAACGCAATGTTGGATGGAATATACAACTCAAAAAATAATGAACATGAGTGGCTGTTGGAGAAACAAATATTCAATTTCCATAGAGGGAAAACAAGACAGAATTTTGCAATAATTCATTATACCAAAGCAAAGTTTAAAATGCAACCAAAGACAAATCAGATGTCAAGAGTTGTCTAGACAATGAATAAACAATAAACTTTTCGATAGACATCAATAAGGTTGGAGGTCCAAGAAAGCCTTTTTGGGCCGAAATTGATTTTCAGTCATTTCATTACATATAGACTTAGAACAATACAGAAGATTCAATATTATTATGCCCTATACCACTACTATGGGTATTATATTATAACTTAGTGCATTTGTTTGTTACACCAAAAAGGAAGAGAGATAGATCCATTGATAAGTATACCGATCGACTCAGAATCACTTTCTGATTCGATTTACTTATGCCCGTCTGTCCATGTTAATTTGTGTACAAACTACAGGTGGCAATTTCCATCCAATCATCTTCAAATTTGAAACATGTTTGAAACATGGCATGTTTTTAGGCCTAGAGACGAAGCCTATTGATATTGGAAAAAATCGGTTTAGATTTGGACATAGCTCCCATATATATGTTCGCCCGATTTGCAGTAATACTGCAATAAAATGGTCCTTTGTCAACTCTCGATTCTCTCGAAGTTTGACAAGAAGGTTTTATTTATGACTCTCGACATTACTTATGAATTTCATAGAAATCGGTTCAGAATTAGATATAGCTCTTATATATATATATATATATATATATATATATATATATATATATATATATATATATATATATATATATATATATATATATATATATATATATATATATATATATATATATATATATATATATATATATATATATACATATATATACCTTATATATAAAAGTCAATTTGTGTTTGTAGGTTTGTTTGTTTGTATGTTTGTGTGTTCTTTATAGGCTCAGAAACGGCTGAACCGTTTTTATACCCTCCACCAAAATGTGGGGGGTATACTAATTTCGTCATTCTGATTGTAACTACTCGAAATATTCGTCTTAGATCCCATAAAGTATATATATTCTTGATCGTCGTGAAATTTTATGTCGATCTAGCCATGTCCGTCCGTCCGTCCGTCTGTCTGTCGAAAGCACGCTAACTTCCGAAGGAGTAAAGCTAGCCGCTTGAAATTTTGCACAAATACTTCTTATTAGTGTAGGTCGGTTGGTATTGTAAATGGGCCATATCGGTCTATGTTTTGATATAGCTGCCATATAAACCGATCTTGGGCCTTGACTTCTTCAGCCTCTAGAGGGCGAAATTCTTATCCAATTTGAATGAATTTTGGCACGTAGTATTTGGTTATGACCTCCAATAACTACACCAAATATGGTTGAAATAGGTCCATAACCTGACATAGCTGTCATATAAACCGATCTGGGGTCTTGACTTCTTGAGCCTCTAGAGTGCGCAATTCTTATCCGATTGGAATGAAATTTTGCACGACGTGTTTCGCTATTATATCCAACAACTGTGCCAAATATGGTTCAAATCGGTCCATAACCTGATATAGCTGCCATATAAACCGATCTGGGATCTTGACTTCTTGAGCCTCCAGAGGTCGCAATTATTATCCGATTTGCCTGAAATTTTGTACGACGGATTATCTCATGACCATTAACATACGTGTTTATTATAGTCTGAATCGGTCCATAGCCTTATACAGCTCCTTTATAAATCGATCTCTCTATTTTACTTCTTGAGCCCCCAAAGGGCGCAATTCTTATTCGAATTGGCTGACATTTTACACAGGTCTCCAACATATAATTTAATTGTGGTCCAAAGCGGACCATATCTTAATATCGCTCTAATCGCAGAGCAAATCTTTTCTTATATCCTTTTTTTTTGCCTAAGAAGAGATGCCGGGAAAAGAACTCGCAAATGCGATCCATGGTGGAGGGTATATAAGATTCGTCCCGGCCGAACTTAGCACGCTTTTACTTGTTTTTTTTTTTTATTTTCACAGATGTGTTTAATGATCCCGTGGTGAAAATAGGGTACTAAATTTTTTGATATCTGAAGGGGGGCGGACCCTCCCCCTTACCCTAATTTTCAGAAACGACAGATCTCGAAGATGGGTGGTGCGATTTAAGAGAAATTTCTGTGCTCTCATATAGTACCCTAAAAATAAAAATTTGGTCTCCAAATTTCGGATGGGGTACCTAGGGGGTCCGCCCCACCCTAAAACCTACCAAACATATATTTAAACCAATCACGACAATATGGGACTCAAATGAAAGGTATTTACCATAAGAAAACGTATCTGATATCCATTTGTCGAACCAAGTGCTAGGGAGACCACCCCAAGCCCCAAAACACCTCTTCATCGGACATATTTACCGATCATGGCAATATGGGACTCAAATGAAAGGTATTTGGGAGTAGAATACGAATCTGATATCCAAATGTGGGACCACGTATCTGGGGTGTGCACCCCTTCCCCAAAACACCCCCCAAACAGGACTTATTTACTGACCATGGGAATATGGGGCTTAAATAAAAGGTATTTGAATGTAGAATTCGAATCTGATATCCAAATATGAGATCAAGTATTTGGGTTGCCGCCTCTCCCCCGAAAACACCACTAAATCAGAAATCATAAGAATATCGGGCTGAAATGAAGTATTTTAAGAATGGAGTTCACCTTACATCCAATTTAAATTCGTAGACCAATAAAGATCATATGGGATTCAGATAAAAGCACTTATATTGTTAAACTCTTAGTCAAGTTAGCATGGTATTTCACTAGGAGATCTACGAACTTAGAATGAACTTTAATCAAATATACTTTTTTACACTTTTTTTCTAAAGCAAGCTAAAAGTAACAGCTGATAACTGACAGAAGAAAGAATGCAATTACAGAGTCACAAGCTGTGAAAAAATTTGTCAACGCCGACTATATGAAAAATCCGCAATTACTTTTTGGGCAAACCAATATTTCGCGATTTTTACTCCTAGAGTCACTACAAGCGCATTTATTGACCAATCTTCCCAAAACTTGTACAACGCTTTCCTCGACAAATTTTACAACATCTATATAGAGTTTGCAATAACTATATAGTTATAGGTTAAATCCGTACTTGGGTACCGGAAGCCTCCTCCAAGAAACCCATGGTACGACCAAGATTGTCGAGATGCTACTGAAGCCAAGAATGCGGCATATAGAGCAACCCTGCAATCAGTAGCAACGCGCCAGATGAAGGAGAGGTATCGGGAGAAAAGCAGAGAGGAGAAACGTCTATTCCGCAGAGAGAAAAAGGAACTGGAAAGATGTGAGAGTGAGCGAATTGAGATGTACAGGAGTCAAAATGAAGTCCGGAAATTCTAGCAAAGAATTAAACATCAAACCGATGGCTTTGGTGCAGGCACATCCTTCTGCAGAGACAAAGAAGGAAATCTGCTAACAGACACAGATAGCATGCTGAGGATATGGAAAGAACATTTTACTCAATCGCAGAACCAATCCCTGATGATGGTATAGAATGTTTACCTTCTAGTCAGAATGAGGTCCAAGTAGCAGTGACCCGACTAAAGAACAACAAGGCAGCAGGAGCCGACGGGTTACCCGCTGAACTATTTAAGACCGGAGCGAACGCATTCCCGATTATTGGAACCTCAGCACACTATGTCCCGTACACAAGAAAGGAGACAAGACGGAATGAGCCAACTACAGAGGAATAAGTCTCCTCCCCATCGCATACAAGATACTCTCGAGCGTACTGTGTGAAAGATTAAAACCTAAAGTCAATGATATAAAAGGGCCTTATCAATGCGGCTTTAGACCTGGTAAATCTATCCTAGACCAGATATTCACACTGCACCAAATCCTGGAAAAGACCCGAGAAGGACAAATCAACACCTACCATCTCTTTGTTGACTACAAAGCCGCCTTCGATACTCTTTTACATTCAAAGGTATTTCAAGCCATGCCTGAGTTTGGTATCCCTGCAAAATTAATAAGACTCTGCAAAATTAGACTTGGTGATACACGTTCCTTAGTAAGAATAGGAAAGAATCTCTCCGAACCAATTAATACCAAACGAGGTTTCAGACAAGGAGACAGCCTATTGCGTGATCTCTTTAATATCCTGCTGGAGAAGATTATACGAGATGCAGATGTGAATAGTTATGGCACACTAATCACAAGCGAACATATGCTACTCCCCTAAGACGACGACATCGATATCATAGGTCGGTCACCGGAAGTAGTACCCGCAGCCTTTGAAAGAATCAAAAGAGAGTCAGTGAAAATGGGTCTGGCAGTAAATGGAGATAAGACGAAATGGATGGTTTCAACTCCCAAAAAGCCTTGCACAACCGAGCATAAAAAGAAAATGGAGAAAGTTGGGAACCACAACTTTGAGACAGTCAGTAACTTTATCTACCTCGGCACCGCCGTAACCAAAACGAATGACACCAGTTTTGAGATAAAGCGAAGAATAATACTGGCAAACAGATGCTACTTTGGACTAAGTAAGCGGTTTAGAAACAAGGCCACCTCTCGGCAGACAAAGATTATACTATACAAGACACTGATACTACCCGTGCTGTTATATGGGTACTTATGAAAGCAGATGAGGCAGTGCTTGGAGTATTTGAGAGAAAGATTCTTCGTAAAATATGGACCACTTTGCGTTAACGGAGAATATAGGCGACGTATGAACCACGAGCTGTATGACGACGATAGCATAGTTACTGCGTTGGCTAGGTCATGTTGTCAGAATGGATGAAGAAGCTCCAGCAAAGAAGTCTTTTGAAGGCAAACACGGTGGTACACGCAAACTGGGAAGACCAAAAGCCCGATGGAAGGATCAAGTTGTGGAAGACATCTCGAAAATTGGTGTCATAGATTTTAGAATGAGCGCAGAAGATCGAGGCGATTGGAACGCTATTCTATGTTCGGCTAGTGCAACAAATATTCTGTCGTAGCCAATTAAGGTAAAGTAAAAGTAAGTATTGTATTTTAAGGTGATGGGTACCCAAGATTAGGCCCGACCGAACTTGGCACGCCTTTACTTTTACTTGTTTAAAATCAATTTGCTACACATAGACTTGAAACCCCACCTAATATTACTTTAATTTTTATACCCTCCACCGTAGGATGGGGGTATACCATTCTCTTCGTTTGGATTATAACACATCGAAATATTGATCTGAGACCTAACAAAGTATTGGGTTGCCCAAAAAGTAATTGCGGATTTTTCATATAGTCGGCGTTGACAAATTTTTTCCCAGCTTGTGACTCTGTAATTGCATTCTTTCTTCTGTCAGTTATCAGCTGTTACTTTTAGCTTGCTTTAGAAAAAAAGTGTAAAAAAAGTATATTTGATTAAAGTTCATTCTAAGTTTTATTAAAAATGCATTTACTTTCTATTAAAAAATCCGCAATTACTTTTTGGGCAACCCAATATATGTATTCTTAATCCTTTTGACCCTCTGAGTCGATATAGCCATTTCCATCCGTTTGTCCATCCGTCCGTCAGTCTGTCCGTCCGTCTGCCATCAGACTCACTTAGACGTTTTCGTTCATTGTGATACCACAGGAACAGAAGAAGGAAGATGCCTTCTAGTTTGTAATGTTGAACCATTCAGATCGATTTAAAAAGCTCAAAAACTTGCGAATGTTCACATACGCTAAACCAATCCTATAAGTGTGGTTCGGTTGGAATTTTACATAGATCACATCGGTCCATGTTTTGATATAGCTGTCATACAAACCGATCTTGGGTCTTGACTTCTTGAGCCTCTAGAGGGCGCAATTCTTATTCGATTGGAATGAAATTCTGCACAACGTGTTTTGTTATGATATCCAACAACTGTGCAAAGCATGGTTCAAATCGGTCCATAACCTGATATAGCTGCCATATAAACCGATCTTGGGTCTTGACTTCTTGAACCTCTAGAGGGCGCAATTCTTATTCGATTGGAATGAAATTTTGCACGAAGTATTT